>NC_069501.1:55546869-55686869 GCF_027579735.1 Bombina bombina | reverse complement strand
TGGTGGTATAATATCACAATAATCCATAAGATGTCTTGAAAATTGAATAAATAAAAAAGTTATATGTTCTCATAAACAGTTAACATTTAAGTGTTACAGAGACATTAAACACTTTCGGCTAGATTACAAGTCTTGCGTTAGCCTTAAAAAGCAGCGTTGAGAGATCTCAACGCTGCTTTTTAACACCCGCTGGTAATACAAGTCTTGCAGGTACAGGTGTACCGCTCACTTTTTTGGCCAGACTCGAAAATACCGCAAATCCACTTACGTCAATTGCGTATCCTATTTTTTCAATGGGACTTGCATAGCGCCGGTATTACGAGTCTTCCAAAATGTGAGCGGTAGACCTTCTCCTGTCAAGCCTGGTACCGCATTTAAAAGTCAGTAGTTAAGAGTTTTATGGTCTAACGCCGTAGTATAAAACTCTTAACTAAAGTGCTAAAAAGTACACTAACACCCATAAACTACCTATTAACCCCTAAACCGAGGCCCCCCACATCGCAAACACTATAATAAATATTTTAACCCCTAATCTGCCGAACCGGACATCGCCGCCACTATAATAAATATATTAACCCCTAAACCACCGCACTCCTGCCTCGCAAGCATTAGTTACATTTTATTAACCCCTAATCTGCCGTCCCTAACATCGCCGCCACCTACCTACATTTATTAACCCCTAATCGTCGCTGCCACTATATTAAAGTTCTTAACCCCTAAACCTAAGTCTAACCCTAACACTAACACCCCCTAACTTAAATATAATTAAAATAAATCTAAATAAAATTACTACAATTAACTAAATAATTCCTATTTAAAACTAAATACTTACTTACTTAACTAATAGTTACATTGTAGCTAGCTTAGGATTTATTTTTATTTTACAGACAACTTTGTATTTATTTTAACTAGATAGAATAGTTATTAAATAGTTATTAACTATTTAATAGCTACCTAGTTAAAATAAAGACAAATTTACCTGTAAAATAAAACCTAACCAAAGCTAAAATAACACCTAACACTACACTATAATAAAATAAATTAACTAAATTAAGTACAATTAAATACAATTAAATAAAATTATCTAAAGTACGAAAAAACCCCACTAAATTACAGAAAATAATAAAATAATTACAAGTTTTTAAACTAATTGCACCTAATCTAATCCCCCTAATAAAATAAAAAAGCCCCCCAAAATAATAAAAAGCCCTACCCTATACTAAATTACAAATAGCCCTTAAAAGGGCCTTTTGTGGGGCATTGCCCCAAAGTAATCAGTCTGTAAAAAAAAAATACAATACCCCCCCCAACATTAAAACCCACCACCCACACACCTAACCCTACTCTAAAACCCACCCAATCCCCCCTTAATAAAACCTAACACTAACCCCTTGAAGATCACCCTACCTTGAGAAATCTTCACCCAACCAGGCCGAAGTCCTCAAATGAAGCCGGGGCGAAGTGGTCCTCCAGACGGGCAGAAGTCTTCATCCAAGCCGGGAAGAAGAGGTCCTCCAGACGGGCAGAAGTCTTCATCCAGACGGCATCTTCTATCTTCATCCATCCGGCGCGGAGCGGGTCCATCTTCAAGACATCTGACGCAGAGCATCCTTCCTAGCCGACGAATGAATGTTCCTTTAAGTGACGTCATCCAAGATGGCGTCCCTTCAATTCCGATTGGCTGATAGAATTCTATCAGCCAATCGGAAATTAAGGTAGGAAAAATCCTATTGGCTGATGCTGATTAGAACAGCCAATAGGATTGAGCTTGCATTCTATTGGCTGTTCCAATCCGCCAATAGGATTAAAGTTCAATCCTATTGGCTGATTGCATCAGCCAATAGGATTTTTCCTACCTTAATTCCGATTGGCTGATAAAATCGGAATTGAAGGGACGCCATCTTGGATGATGTCACTTAAAGGAACCTTCATTCGTCGGGTAGTCGTCGGCCAGGAAGGATGCTCCGCGTTGGATGTCTTGAAGATGGACCCGCTCAGCGGGTAGTGCTATCTGACCTGATCTGAGAATATCCTAAATCACTGTATATTCCCACAACTGGTACCACTCAAAGTACACCCCTAATAACCTCTAACAAGAGGCAGTGGTAAGCACCACAATTGACTTAAACCTTGGACACTGTTTATTAGTATTGCACCAACATTATTATCTCCATCCCAACTTGAGGAGATTAGTTGTATGTGAGTCCATTGGGAAATATTTAACCCCAGATACATTATAGTCACATACATCTTAATCAAGAGAGTGGCAGATTGTGCACAGTCACTCCAATATTAGTAGCATAGGCACAATCCCAGGGACGGGCGGACCGGTGTGCCCATACATTTCCCTGCCTTTTTGTCCTATCTAGATACCCCCCCCGCCATTCTCCCCAAGTACACACCTTAGTCAAATTTACCCATTGGGGTCACGCATTATAATAATTTCTGTCCCCAGACATTTTGACTGTGGGACTTCAGTCATTCCCATTGTCTCCTACTGTGGTTTTAATATATATATTTTTTAGCATTAACATTAAAAGTTAAGTTTTAAAACCTGCCATTTTTGGGTCTTTCCTATACTAGTAGATAGTGGCTTATCCGTTTAGTGTTGTTGAGTGCTACTCAAGTACATTCTTTACAATTGCGTTAGCAATTGTTGTTTTTCTCCAGTAATTGTAACGTAGGTTAGGTTTAATTTTACAGGTAAATTTGTCTTTATTTTAACTAGGTAGCTATTAAATAGTTAATAAATATTTAATAACTATTCTACCTAGTTAAAATAAATACAAAGTTGCCTGTAAAATAAAAATAAATCATAAGCTAGCTGCAATGTAACTATTAGTTATATATATTGTAGCTATCTTAGGGTTTATTTTATAGGTATTTAGTTTTAAATAGGAAAAATGTTGTTAATTGTAGTAATTTTATTTAGATTTATTTAAATTATATTTAAGTTAGGGGGGGTTAGGGTTAGACTTAGGTTTAGGGGTTAAGAACTTTAATATAGTGGCAGCGACGTTGGGAGTGGCAAATTAGGGGTTACGAAGTGTAGGTAGGTGGCGGCGACATTGGGGGCGGCAGAGTAGGGGTTAATAAATAAAATGTAGGGTTTGGCGATGTTGGGGCAGCAGATTAGGGGTTAATACATATAATGTAGGTGGCGGCGATGTCGGGGTCTGCAGATTAGGGCTTAATAAGTGTAAGATTAGGGGTGTTTAGACTCGGGGTTCATGTTAGGGTGTTAGGTGTAGACATAAAAAGTATTTCCCCATAGGAATCAATGGGGCTGCGTTAGGAGCTTTACGCTGCTTTTTTGCAGGTGTTAGGTTTTTTTTTCAGCCGGCTCTCAACCATTGATTCCTATGGGGAAATTGTGCACGAGCACGTTTAGCCAGCTCACCGCTACCGTAAGCAGCGCTGGTATTGAGGTGAGATGTGGAGCTAAATTTTGCTCTTCTCCCACTTTTCTGCGGCTAATGCCGGGTTTGTAAAAACCCTTAATACCAGCGTTGTCTGCAAATGAGCGGTGAGGGAAAACTGCTCGTTAGCACCGCACCCCTGTTAACGCAAAACTCATAATCTAGGTGTTTGAGATGGTAATATAATTTTAGGAGTCATATATATAACAAAAACTCTGCAATATAATGTAATTATTTATTTTGTTCCCTTTTCCTGTAATTCCATTCTGAAATTGTGAGCTTTTCAGTTCCTGTTAAAAATAGAAGTGCAGAACACTGTTATATTCCACATAGCCATTTGCTGCACACACTAGAGGTCTATTTATAACACATACAAGAATATGTTTTATCAATTCATTAATACATATAGCTGATGCTTTTTGGTACCATATATATCTATACCCATATACTGTGTATATACTGTATATATATATATATATATATATATACAGGTAGCCCTCAGTTTACGCCATGGTTAGGTTCCAGAAGGAATGGTTGTAAATGTAAGTCAATGGGAAGTGAGGGAGATAGGTTCCAGGCCCCTCTCAAAATTGTCATAAGTAACACCTAATACATTTATTTTTAAAGCTTTGAAATGAAGACTTTAAATGCTAAACAGCATTATAAACCTAATAAAATAATCACACAACACAGAATATATATAATTAAACTAAGTTAAATGAACAAAAACATTTGCTAAACAGCATTATAAACCTAATAAAATAATCACACAACACAGACTTCACTTGCATTTTTCTGCAAACAGTTCTTTCTATGCATTCCAATCTGGACTGATTTATAGACAGGAAGATCTTGTTCCTTTGAAATCTGCTCGATAGATCAGGTCTGGTTAAACTGATTAATTTCAGCTTGCTTGGCTTTGCTGCAACACAAGCGGACAGCTCCACCTACTGGCTATTTTAATAAATGCACTGCTTCTCAATATATATATATATATATATATATATATATATATATATATATATATATATATATATATATATATATGTACATATTTATTTATGTGTTTATATGCATATATATGTATGTAATACATATATATATATATATATATATATATATATATATATATATACATATAAATACATAAACATATGTACAAATATATAGACATTTATATAAACATACAGTATTTTACAAAAGTGAGTACACCCCTCACATTTTTGTAAATATTTTATTATATCTTTTCATGTGAAAACACTGAAGAAATGACACTTTGCTACAATGTAAAGTAGTGAGTGTACAGCCTGTATAACAGTGTAAATTTGCTGTCCCCTCAAAATAACTAAACACACAGCCATTAATGTTTAAACTGTTGGCAACAAAAGTGAGTACACCCCTAAGTGGAAATGTCCAAATTGGGACAAAAGTGTCAATATTTTGTCTGGCCACCATTATTTTCCAGCACTGCCTTAACCCTCTTGGGCATTGAGTTCACCAGAGCTTCACAGGTTGCCACTGGAGTCCTCTTCCACTCCTCCATGATAACATCATTGAGCTGGTGGATGTTAGAGACCTTGCGGTCCCCCACCTTCCATTTGAGGATGCCCCACAGATGCTCAATAGGGTTTAGGTTTGGAGACATGCTTGGCCAGTCCATTACCTTTACCCTCAGCTTCTTTAGCAAGGCAGTGGTCATCTTGGAGGTGTGTTTGGGGTCGTTATCATGTTGGAATACTGCCCTGCGTCCCAGTCTCCGGAGGGAGGGGATCATGCTCTGCTCCAGTATGTCACAGTACATGTTGGCATTCATGGTTCCCTCAATGAACTGTAGCTCCCCAGTGCCTGTAGCACTCATGCAGGCCCAGACCATGACACTCCAACCACCATGCTTGACTGTAGGCAAGACACACTTGTCTCTGTACTCCTCACCTTGTTGCTGCCACACATGCTTGACACCATCTGAACCAAATAAGTTTATCTTGGTCTCATCGGACTACAGGACATGGTTCCAGTAATCCATGTCCTCAGTCTGCTTGTCTTCAGCAAACAGTTTGCAGGCTTTCTTGTGCATCATCTTTCGAAAAGGCTTCCTTCTGGGACAACAGCCATGCAGACCAATATGATGCAGTGTGCGACGTATGGTCTAAGCACTGGCAGGCTGACCCCCCACCGCTTCAACCTCTGCAGCAATGTTGGCAGCACTCATACGTCTATTTCCCAAAGACAACCTCTGGATATGATGCTGAGCATGTGCACTCAACTTCTTTGGTCGACCATGGCGAAGCCTGTTCTGAGTGGAACCTGTCCTGTGAAACCGCTGTATGGCCTTGCCCACCGTGCTGCAGCTCACTTTCAGGGTTCTTGGCAATCTTCTTATATCCTAGGCCATCTTTATGTAGAGCAACAATTCTTTTTTTCAGATCCTCAGAGAGTTCTTTGCCATGAGGTGCCATGTTGAACTTCCAGTGACCAGTATGAGAGAGTGTGTGAGCGATAAAACCAAATTTAGCACACCTGCTCCCCATTTACATCTGAGACCTTGTAACACTAACGAGTCACATGACACTGGGTAGGGAAAATGTCTAATTGGGCCCGATTTGGACATTTCCACTTAGGGTTGTACTCACTTTTGTTGCCAACGGTTTAGACATTAATGGCTGTGTGTTTAGTTATTTTGAGGGGACAGCAAATTTACACCATTATACGGGCTGTACTCTCACTACTTTACATTGTAGCAAAGTGTCATTTCTTCACTGTTGTCACATGAAAAGATATAATAAAATATTTACAAAAATGTGAGGGGTGTACTCCCTTTTGTGAAAAACTGTACATATACATATTTAGACATGTATATGTATGTATCTAAATGTATTTATGTGTTTATATGCCAATATATGCCTGTAAATACATATTTAAAGAAAAAAGTTTAGGTTTAGAATCAGGACATTGAGAAAACACTCTATACACTTGATGTGTGTATAGCACAGGACAGATAGTGCTTTCTGGAACAATGGCTGCTCCAAGTACAAATACATATGAATAATAAAAAAGGGTAGCCATTGAGGGAATACCTATATACCATTCCTCTTTCTATCCTGCTGTGTTACACGTTCATATAAAACATTAGGTACTTTGCAGAACTGAACTTAATTTGTTTGCCTCTGTCACTTGCAGTTGTTACTTATATTCTACAAATTTATTTTCTTCTGTTGGGACTTTAAAGGTCACTTGTAAAGAGCAAATCAGCTATAAAGTACACACTTTGGGGAACTATTTCATCATTCATCTGTGTGTCACGTCGGTTCTCCGGCTAGTTACAGAGACTGAAAGAGTTTGAATGATCAAGACCATTAAAAGCAGTTGTTCTGCCTAAACAAAAATCATTATTTAAAAAATGTGTATACAAATTATAGCACTAACCTTTTATTTATATGTATGTTAAAGGAAGGTGATGCTACTCATATATGTTGCTCAGATCTATTTATTTATTTTCAGAAACTGAAGCTGCCTTGAATTTTATTTTATTTATTTATGTTTTCAATTTTATTGAATTAGTTTGTTCTGAATTAGAATTAGTCTTGGTCTATACTATTGGTATTTTAATGTAAGTTTTCTCTATTATGATAATACAAGGGCAAAGTAAAATATAAACTTTTCGTATTCAGGGGTTGATCACAATTAGATACGTTTCTCTAAAGGATTGCGATTGAATCCTCAGTTGGAGTATACAATTAAACAAAAGTTTCCAGATGACTTCTCTTGGGATAACTTATTAAAGCTTAGATCCTTTCCAAAAGAACAGACTGAATCAGTATTCTCTAATAGGCCCCGATATTCAAAGGCCCATATTTATAAAGCTCCGTACAGAGCTTGAAGGGCCGTGCTTCTGGCGAGTCTTCAGACTCACCAGAAACACAAGTTATGAAGCAGCGGTTACAAAGACCGCTGCTCCATAACCTGTCCGTCTGCTCTGAGCAGGCGGACAGATATCGCCGGAAATCATTGACACCCCCTGATTGGCCGCGAGTCTGCAGGGGGCGGCGTTGCACCATCAGCTCTTGTGAGCTGCTAGTGCAATGCTGAATACGGCAAGTGTACTGCTCGCCGAATTCAGCGAGGTCTGGCGGACTTGATCCGCAGTGTCGGATCAGGTCCGCCAGACCTTGATAAATATGCCCCAAAGCATCAACATATTCTAATAAAAGGGTCATACCCGTGAAGTGCTGGCGAGTGGCGATGTGTCTCTCCATAGGATATAATGAGGAGCGCTACATCAGCAAAACATCGCCGACATCATCACTTGTCAGCACTTTCTGCGAGCTGGGTGGGGGGTGTATTTGAAGTGTTCCTACACAGCACAGACAGTGCGTTTGTTTTGATTGTTCATTTTATTATTTTAAACATAAATATATCATAAGCCTCCACCCCCCAATGCAATAAGCCCCCTAACCTATTAACCCCTAATCCCCCACAACACAAACTACTCCTACACTAGTACAAACAAAAACAAAGTTCAGTGCAATGTATGCTTCCTAGAGCAAGGAGCTGTTACCTCTCGCAACATGCAGTGCGAGTGTGAGTACAAATCAGCAGGGCAGACCGTATATCAGGCTTGGGGCTATAGTATCAGAGTCTCACTGTAATGCCTCAATAACAATCAGCAAACATTGATACAGCAACTGTTCCGATAATAGTGTTCTCACTCACAGGGCTAAGACCATAGCAGCTTCTAGTATCAGGGATCCGCAACAGCGGTATTCAATCCCTGTTTAGCCAGTCACGCCTCATTGATATAGTCATGATAAAAATATATAGCAACATTTACCGTGATTCTTGTGTGTGGTATCTCTGTTAACTATGAAGATAAAGCCCTCTAAATAGCCTGTTTCTCCGTTGTAGCGTGTCCGTGTCTGTCGGCTTCAGCGGCCTAACACACCCTGCTCTGCTCCGCTCTACAGCAAACCTGATAGGCTCCTCCTCCTGGTATGACACTAGAAAATGAATCGTCCCTCTCATGCTCTGGACTGTGCAAATGGAATGGAGTCCCAGTACTCCATAAAAACATACAAAAAAAATCCAAGAAAGTCCAGGCTCAAGCAGACAGGAAGTAATAGAATCCAGTAGCAATTAAAACATCAAATGGTTTATTGATAATTCATAAAAATAGGCAGACTCCATACAAAAAATATGAGCAATAAAACAAAGTCCGACCGGTTTCCGTCAATCAGACCATAGTCATAGACTTAAAATAACAGGTAACAGGTGTACACGATTTAAAGACACATCTCTCCTCCTATTGGAGGCACCTTACTAAGGAAGCAAGAATTTAGAATTTTTATATTCTTATAAAAAATCTAAATTCTTGCTTCCATCACATATATCTGCTGGATATTGTTTGTCCGAGTATATAATAAATTCAAAATGTTTGCTTCCATTACATATAATATTTGCTGGATAACGTTAGTCCGAGTATTTATCTTTAGCCACTTGTATACATACACATTTTTCATAAATACATATACATTAGCATTTAGTATTGTGGAATGTATGATTTATTCTGGGCTATATATGTACTACTTGTATAACTAGATTGAAACAAGTGGTTTACTTATGATACGTGATTGATCTATTCGCCCCAGGTTGTTATGTGAACTGAAGGGTTAAATATAGTGAGCATAGTTAAGGTACCTCCAATAGGAGGAGATATGTGTCTTTAAATAATGTACGACTGTTAACTGTTATTTTATGTCTATGACTACGGTCTGAATGGCCGAAAGCGACTTTGACCGAAACAGACTTTGTTTTTATTGCTCACATTTTTTGTATGGAGTCTGAATATTTTTATGAATTACCAATAAACTTTCTGATCTTTTAATTGCTACTGGATTCTATTCCTTCCTGTCTGCTTGAGCCTGGACTTTCTTGGATTATTTGTTGTATGTTTTTATGGAGTACTGGGACTCCAATCCTTTTGCACAGTCCAGAGTATGAGAGGGCTGATTCATACTAAAACTAAAGCCCCCCTTTAAAAAAAAAAAAAAACACTCAGAAATAAAGAACCCTAAACTAACTAAGAGTTACTATAGTAATAGCCCTTAAATGTTTTTTTGTAGGGCACTGCCCTAAAGTGACATAGCTCTTTTTCACCTAAAAACTGCAACCCAATTCTACAATAAAAGTAACCCCCGCCAAAAAAAAATACTAAAAGCCTAATCTAAAAAAACTAAACTAAAAAATAACCCTATCCTAAAAAAAGACATTTGGTAGGGCATTGCGCTAAAGTGATTTTAGCTCTTTTAGTAAAAAAATAAAATAATCAAAGTCCTAAAAAAATTGAAAACTAAAAAACCTAAGCTTATTAATAAAAAATCCCAACTCTTCTTTCTTTATGGTGACGGTCCTCCGGGAGGTCCTCTTCATCTTCATGTTGGCATTTCTCTTCATCTTCTGTCTTCTGTCTTCTTCCATCTGATCCTTCTTTTCTTCTTATGTTCTTGCAGAGGTTCTCTTCATGCAGTCACCACCCCACATTAGAGCTTGAATGCAAGGTTACTCCTTATAAAGGGTTCCCCTTGCATTTCTATTGGCTGTTTTTTGAATTCTTAGTCCAATCAACCAATAGAATGAAATCTTTTTCTACACTAATGTTGGCACTTTTAAAAAATTTGCCGGCATTCTTGAAATTGCGTTGGATCCCTTTTAAATATATTGCCGCCTCGCAGCACTATCGATCATCGTGCCACAGTGTTCTCCACAGAAATTTTTATTATACGGTTGGCATTATAAAGTATACGGTTGGCGGCAGTGTAACACTTTGAAATACTATAACATTTTATGTTATGTATACATTTTACTTAGCTATCCAAAGTACAAGTTAGGTGCATCATTTACCATAATTTACTTAATGAAAATTGGTCTAACAAACATTAAAAATTTTAATATTGGCTCATTTGTTGCTAATATTGGCTACAATTTTAGCTGATGAAACAGTAGTCTGAGAAACGAATTGCTTATTGTTCATTTTTAATCATTGTCATCTGTTTGACATTTTTATACCATTACATTTTGTTTTTTTATTTTACCCTGAGAGTCTGAGCTTATTCGGTCCATCTTGGACATTGGAGAGACCAGCTATTCCATTGCTAGCAGTGAGCTGGGACACTGAGAGTTCCCAGTCTGCCTCTATTAGCACAATTGAGTGCTGCTAAATCTGTGAGTATAAATTTGGCATTCACAGTATTCCTTTTGCCATACCATAACTATATCACACTAGGAGGCGCCTTTGTTTTTGTGATTCCCTTTTCACAGAGAAAGTTTGTATTCAGACCATCCATGTGGCAAAGAGTCGACTCCAAACCTTGGATGCGATTTCTATATCATCTTGAACACACAGGAGGACTACCTCATTTCAAAGAGACTATGTGCTTTGGGATATCACCAAGGATTGAGACCCATACAGCTAAGATTTAACTGGACATTCTTATTAATTTTTATTATTATCAACTTTTATTATTGTTTGTATATATATATATATATATATATATATATCAACTAATTGTGCTCACCTGTAATTATTTATTATTTCTATTACTATTATTTGATCTTCATAAATAGAAACTTATAGTTATCAAGTTCACTAATCATTATATGTGCTATACCATCAGGTAATATTTGCTAATAATATAGGCCTCTATCATCAAATACATCAGTTCCTAATTATCATATGTTCTATCCTATAAGATAGAGCTACTGGGCACGTCTCAGATATTATTATACTCTTTGTATTATTTTAGTTTATATATTTGCGCACCCTAGAGTTACCACTTAGTTTGGTTAATAGCTTTTCAAGTTAAAAACTGCCTTTATAGAATTAGGACTGGGCTTTATAGTACTGGTTAGATTTGTTAGAATCTCACAAATCAAGAGAGATTTATAGATTTGGACTCTTAGGGATGAATTCCTGGTTGATCTGATAATATTCAATTGATCATGCAAAGGTGTCTCTGGGGGTAAGCGACTTCTGTGAGATGATTGGCTCTTTATTTGTTATCTTTGGGGGGATCTTTAAGGCCTTCTATAATGATTAATGAGGGGGCTGAACCTTGCGATACCCTGTCATATTTTTTCCTTATTGTTGACAGCAAATATAAACACAGCAATTTGTGTGTTTATGTTTGGTACCAGTTTGCTGATTCACTGGTATTTTAAGCAAACTCCAATCTATCATACTTGTAGAGATTATGCTAGGCTGTTCTTAAGGTTACTTATTTTATTGTCTAGTCTAACCACTAGGGATTCTCTATTCCCATTGTGTCTATTATGTTCTTAGACAATCTGGATTTTCATTGTTACCTTTCCTTTCATTTGTGATATTAAAAATATATTAAAATACAATACAAACATAAAAAAGAAACCCTTAAAGTTCCAAAGTAACAAAAAAAAGTATAGTAATAATAATAAACATTTTAAGATTAGAAATATTTATTTTGTACAGTTTTTAACATTTAAATATGGGATTAGAAACTGTAATAAAATGAGCACACTGGAAAATGTATCCATATGTATCCATATTGTTTAAAATGTCCAATAGGCTATTTTAAGGGGAAAAGCTATTTCCATGTGACTATATTAGGGCATTACTATGCAGAACCATTAATAACTATAGGACCCAATACACATGTTTTGTTAACTTGCCAAACACTATATACAGTGCAAGGACAGACTTAAAGATCTAAGGTTTAAAAAAGTATCCCAGAATGATTATTTCCTAGACCAGTGCTTTCCAAACTGTGTGTCGTGACACATTAGTGTGTCGGCGGCAGTGTGTAGGTGTGTCCCTGCTTCAGCACAAATGTTTTTGAATTTAAAATTATTTTTAAATTTTTTTTTGTTTCCAACTTTCCACCTGCCTGCTATGCATATCACGTGGTTGACACATGATTGATACCTAGTGGGTCACAGATCATCTTAACCTATTGCCGCAGCTTAGCTGGAACTGAAAGTATTCCCATTGGCGGCACATTGGCTCCTGACTGCACGTGTAGACTCCTCAATCAGCTCGTGACTGCATGTGTAGTCAGTGAGTGGGACAGCAGTGTGTTTGTAGCACAGACAGTAGTCAGTCAGACTCACAGAGCTCTGAGAGCAGCAGCTTAAATGCTGAGCTGAAGTCAAAAGTCAAAGTGTTGGTTTTTTGTGCAGCTAGCTCCCAGTAGTGCATTGCTGCTCCTGCTCTTGATATATGGATAGGAAGTGGAAGCTTAAAAATGCTTGATGATGAAATGCGAGTGTCTTTATCTAATATTCCACTAAATATTCAGAAACTGTGTTCATCCCATCAACCTCATACATCCCATTAAAATAGTAGGTAGCTATTGGTGATGTTAAACTTTTTTTAATTCTTGCACATACATACTGTTACTTGTAAATACATTTCGTTATTATATTATTTATGTATGTGTCCGTATTTCTTAAAACAAGTTAGTTTAACTTCCTGTTTGCTAGTACAACTGAATTACTGTGTCGCGAAATGATGTAGGTCTAAAAAGTGCGTCACCAACAGGAAAAGTTTGGAAAGCTCTGTCCTAGACCATTAATATGTATGTCTATATTTTCAATTATTTTGCTCCTCCAAATAAGTTTAGAAGCACTCCTGGATGTGTTCATTAAACAAGAATGTTAAATGGTTGTTAGAATATTTAAGGTAGCAGCCTAGTGTCAACTTCCATTGCATTGCATTGTAATGTAATGACATTTGGTAAGTGCTAAATATACAGTTTACTGATGGTTCCAAAAAGGGCTACATCCAACTTTGTATATTTGCTGTCCCCTCAAAATAACTCAACACGCGACCATTAATGTCTTAAAGGGACAGTTTAGTATAAACTAAACTTTCATTATTCAGATAGGACTTTTAATTTTAATCAACTTTCCAATTTACTTTTATCATCAAATTTGCTTTTTTCTCTTGGTATTCTTAGTTTAAACTAAACATAGGTAGGCTCATATGCTAATTTCTAAGCCTTTGAGGGTTGCCTCTTATCACATGCTTTTTAAATCTCTTTTCAAAACAAAGAGACAGAAAGCACACATGGGCCCTATAGATAACACTGTGTACAGGCACAGGGAGTTATTTAAGATCTAGCACAATACAATGCTAAATTTAAGACAATAGATAATAAACAGTCACAGTCATGTGATCAGGGGGCTGGAAGAAGGTTTCTAGATACAAGGTAATCACAGAGGTAAAAAGTATAGTAATATAACTGTGTTGGTTATGCAAAACTGGGGAATGGGTAATAAAGGGATTATCTATCTTTTAAAACAATAACAATTCTATGGTAGACTGTCCCTTTAACCATTGGCACAAAAAGTGAGTACACCCCTAAGTGAAAATGTCCAAACTGGGCCCAATTAGCCATTTTCCTTCCCCGGTGTCATGTGACTCGTTAGTATTACAAGGTCTCAGGTGTGAATGGGGAGCAGGTGTGTTAAATTTGGTGTTGTTGCTCTCACACTCTCTCATACTGGTCACTGGAAGTTCATCATGGCACCTCATGGCAAAGAACTCTCTGAGGATCTGAAAAAAATAATTGTTGCTCTACATAAAGATGGCCTAGGCTGTCATGAGATGCAGGACATATGCAGGACACAGCAATGATGGTACAACTCTATTTTATTACAGAGCATAGCAATACACATCCAGACAGGTTGATTGTACTAAACTAACTGCGACACAGACACCGGACCTAAGCCCCGCCCACATGCTAGTGACATCACATCCTGCTCTCATCACATCTTCCCCTTTTTCAAAGGCAAAGCATACATTCGCATATATTAAATAACAAGGTACACCAACAGGGTATACAACAACATTTTGTTTTAGAACATTATAAAAACAGATAGATTAGAAAACATGAACAAATAAATTACATCCTGACTTGGACATCGGGGTAGACTACCCTAGTCCACAGTGACCATGGGATTATTCTGCCCATACTTCCGGTCACTGTTCTAGCTAAAGTCAGTCCCTGTATCGGGCCGGAAGCCTCACCACTCTTCCGCTTGATGTAACTTTGCATGAACTGTCCTCTGATACAGAAGATGGTGAACAAGAGTCTGCTGGAGGCAAAGATATATCCCCGCTATGATCTTGCTGAGGGGAAGGCACCTCTCTTAGAACAGGGGATCCCACCGGCGGTGGTACTGAGGTATCCGGTTCCAGACTCTCAGGTACAGGCTGAAGATGTCTTCGGTTACGGCGTGTAACCGTCCCTCCCTCTGTAAGGACTGTGTAAGACCTTGGTTCTGGAGAGCGGCCCACTACCGTAGCAGGCGTCTTCCATTTCTTCTCATCATCCAGTTTAATTCTGACACTTTGGCCCGCTTTCAGTTCCTGTAAAGGCCTGACAGAATGTCTCCTGTCGTAGAAGAAACGATAACCCTTTTTGGCCTCTTCATCCCTCCTAAGGACTTCGTCCCGAGGAACAGGGCCAGGCGGCTTGAAGACACCCACTGAGGGTAAGGTGGTGCGAATCTGGCGTCCTAGCATCAGCTGTGCCGGGCTAAACCTGGTGGCTTGAATGGGCGTCGCCCTGTATGACAAGAGGGCTAGGTACGGTTCAGATTGCTTTAGAATGAATTTTGTTGTTTGAACTGCCCTTTCAGCCATTCCGTTGGCCTGCGGATGATGTGGACTTGACGTGGAATGTACAAAATCATATTCCCTGCTGAAAGCACTGAACTCTGTAGAAGCGAACTGCATGCCATTATCACTCACCAGCTCCATTGGAATGCCCCAGCGGGCGAACAAGCTCTTCAGGCGAATGATAACGGCCTGACTTGTGATATCATTCAGGGGTGCTATTTCCAAATACCTGGAATAGTAGTCGATAACAACAAGAAACTTTTTCCCGTGTAGTTCGCACAAATCAGCAGCTATTTTCTGCCACGGCCCCGCAGGCAGCGGAGTAGACATTAAGGGCTCCCTTCTCTGAGTAGGCCGGCGTTCCCGGCAAAAGGCACATTTAGACACGTGATTTGCAATGTCGGAGCTGATCCCAGGCCACCACACAGCTGTAGCTGCTCTTTCTCTGCACTTTGTAATGCCTAAGTGCCCATCGTGTATCCTGTTCAACATCTCCTTCCTCATGCTGACAGGAATTACAATACGGTCTTGGAACAGCACCAACCCCTCCAGCTCCGTGAGCTGCGACCTCTCTGGCTGGTAAGCATTTAAAGACATCCAGGCTGCCCGGCTCTCGGGCCAGCCATCTCTTATGTACCTTATAACTTCTTGCAGATCTGTGTCCAAATATGTCTCTTTCTTTATCTCTTCCAGTTTCCTTGAAGAAATGGACTTAGAGGCCAGAACTGAATCAACATACACTTTTACATCCGACTCTGTGGAGGATTCTTCAGCAGCAGCCAGCGGGAGCCTGGACAGTGTATCTGCCACAACCAGCTGCTTCCCCGGCACATGCACTGCCTGAACATTGAACCTGAGTAGTCTCATTAAAAGTCTCTGGCATCTCAAGGGTGTTTTGTCGATGTCATAAGAATTGATAAGAGGGACTAGCGGTTTGTGGTCAGTTTCCAGACTAAATTTCTCCAAACCCACTAGATAACGCTGAAAGCGCTCACAGGCCCAAACTGCAGCCAGGCACTCTTTCTCAATTTGAGCGTATTTTGACTCCGCAGCCGTCAGTGTGCGGGAACAGTAGGCGATGGGCTGTAGTTTGTTGTCATTCAGCTGCAGGAGTGCAGCCCCCAACCCATAACTGCTTGCATCAGCACTAACCACAGTCTTTTTTGAAGGGTCGTAGAACCCCAGCACTGGGGCAGACCCCAGCAGGGACTTAGCATGCAGGAACGCTTTTTCTTGTGAGGGTCCCCAGACCCAGGCAACATCTTTCTTAAGCAACTCTGTGATAGGGTGCAAAACTGTAGATAAATCTGGAAGAAACTTGCCCACGTAATTTACAAGGCCCAATATCTGTCTCAGCTCATGTACATCAGAAGGGCTTTTCATCTGTTCGATAGCCTGAATTTTCTCGGGGTCCGGCTTGATGCCATCCCCGTTGATGATATGCCCAAAGTAGCATAATTCAGTTTTCCTAAAATGACATTTTTCTTTATTCAGCTTCAGCCCAGACTCTTTGATAGCCTGCAGCACACAACTCAAACGCTGATCATGCTCCTCCACTGTAGACCCATACACTAGAATGTCGTCCATGACGACTGCTGTGCCCACGTGGCCACTCAGGAGAGAACTCATTTCCCTCTGAAAGATCTCAGGAGCGGAGGATATCCCAAAGGGAAGTCTGCAGAAGCAGAACCGACCTACCGGAGTGATAAAGGTAGTCAGTTTGCGGCACTTTGGATCCAGGGGGATCTGCCAAAAGCCGCTAGAAGCGTCTAATGTGGAAATGAACTTCGCCCCAGCCAACTTCGGGGCTATATCTTCCAATGTCGGCAGCACAAATCTCTCCCTCTTCACTGCCTCATTCAACCTTTTCAGGTCCACACAGATGCGCACCTTTCCGTTTTTCTTTGCAACCGGAACAATGGGGGCACACCAATCAGTTGCTTCAACAACCTCTTCAATAACCCCCATAGACTTCATGCGCATGAGCTCTTTCTCCACTTGAGGCATGAGCGGGAACGGAATTCTACGAGGAGTAGAAATACTGTACGGGACTGCGTCACTTTTAAGTGCTATACGGACAGGTTTGCAGCTCAGTAGGCCCAACTCGCCAAACATATCTTCAGAGATCTCATTCACTCTGGCCACGAGGCCCAAGTCACAGGCTGCTTTTCTGCTCAATAAACTGTTAACACACTGACCTCGGATCACATGCACCCACATGGTGAACTTCCTTTGTTTGTACTCACAGCTGGCAAGAAATTTCCCCACACAATCAATGCGGCCACCAGGACTATGAACATTTGTAGTAACCTTCGCCAGCTGGGGCTGTTGAGGCAGTTTCATAAATTCAGCAAAAGACACTACAGTGATATCTGCTCCTGTGTCAATCTTAAAATCAACTTTGGCTCCCATTACAGTAAAAGTAACTTTCCAATCTTCCTCTGAGCTTGTCCGTTCCACAACAGACCCCACAAAAGACACTTCCTGACCCTCCTGGTCACTGTCCACCTGCATCTCCTTAATGTATTCAGTTTTACACACCACTTCAAAATGGCCTATTCTGTTACATTTTCTGCATCTTTTATCTCTGGCCGGGCATATAGCACTCTGATCATGAGCCCGGTAGCACCGTGTGCATCGGCCATGTTGCGCCCATCCACTTCTAGGCCTTTCCAGTACTTTAGATCTACCGCTCACACTGTGCCTTTCACTAGTAATTTTCCTAGACTGTTGTGCTTCATCCACAATACTTTCAGACCTCAGATCAGCACTTTGCTTTTTCACCAGTTCACTCTGGCGGGCCATCCTAATAGCCCCGTCTAACGTTAAATCAGGCTCTAACTCAAGCTTCAGGGAGACTTCAGCATCTGCAATTCCAATAACTATTCTGTCTCTGATTTGCTCTTCTTTAGCAACACCAAACTCACAGAATTCAGCTAATTCATACAGGCTGCGCACAAATGACTCCACAGATTCTCCCACACGCTGATTACGTTTGTGAAAACAAGCTCTCTCATGAATCACATTTCTTTTGGGCACAAAGTGGGCACTGAGTTTATCCATAACTATATCAAAGTTAACTTCTTCCCCTTCTTGGAAAGTAAAAGCATTGAACACTGGCTCTACATCTTTCCCCATAGAATATAAAAGAGAATTAACTTGTACTTCACCACTCTCCTTGTTCAGTTTGGATGCAATCCTGAAGCGCTGAAACCGCTGACGCCATGTGGGCCAAGCTGCAGGCTGAGAAAAGTCAAAAGGCTCAGGTGGGGTAAACTTTGACATTGCAATCGATCAGAAACAGAAGCGCAGTCCAGAACTTCTGACACCATGTCATGAGATGCAGGACATATGCAGGACACAGCAATGATGGTACAACTCTATTTTATTACAGAGCATAGCAATACACATCCAGACAGGTTGATTGTACTAAACTAACTGCGACACAGACACCGGACCTAAGCCCCGCCCACATGCTAGTGACATCACATCCTGCTCTCATCACATAGGCTATAAGAAGATTGCCAAGATCCTGGAACTGAGCTTCAGCATGGTGGGCAAGACCATACAGTGCTTTTACAGGACAGGTTCCACTCAGAACAGGCCTCGCCATGGTCGACCAAAGACATTGAGTGCACATGCTCACATCATACCAAGTGATTGTCTTTGGGAAATAGACGTATGAGTGCTGTGAGCATTGCTGCAGAGATTGAAGGGGTGGGGGGTCAGCCTGTCAGTGCTCAGACCATATGCTGCACACTGCATCAAATTGGTCTGCATGGCTGTCGTCCCAGAAGGAAACCACTTCTAAAGATGATGCACACGAAAGCCCGCAAACAGTGTGCTGAAGACAAGCAGACTAATGACATAGATCACTGGAACCATGTCCTGTGGTCAGATGAGACCAAGATAAACTTATTTGGTTCAGATGGTGTTAAGCGTGTGTGGTGGCAACCAGGTGAAGAGTACAAAGACAAGTGTGTCTTGCTTACAGTCAAGCATGGTGGTGGGGGTTTCCTGGTCTGGGCCTTCATGAGTGCTGCCAGCACTGGGGAGCTACAGTTAATTGAGGGAACCATGAATGCCAATATGTACTGTGTACATACTAATCCAGAGCATGATCCCCTCCCTTCGGAGACTGGGCCGCAGGGTAGTATTATAACGACCCCAAACACACCTTCAAGATGACCATTGCCTTGCTAAAGAAGCTGAGGGTAAAGGTGATGGACTGGTCAAGCATGTCTCCAGACCTAAACCCTATTGAGCATCTGTAGGGCATTCTCATATGGAAGGTGGGGGAGCGCAAGGTCTCTAACATCCACCAGCTTCATGATGTCATCATGGAGGAGTGGAAGAGGACATCGGTAGCAACCTGTTAATCTCTGGTGAACTCCATGCCCAAGAGGGTTAAGGCAGTGCTGGAAAATAATGGTGGCCACACAAAATATTAACACTTTGTGCCCAATTTGGACATTTCCACTTAGGGGTGTACTCACTTTTGTTGCCAATGGTTTAGACATTAATAGCTGTGTGTTGAGTTATTTTGAGGGGACAGAAAATTTACACTGTTGTACCGGCTGTACACTCACTACTTTACAGTGGAGCAAAGTGTCATTTCTTCAGTGTTGTCACATGAGTTAGCGTACTCCCTTATAGACTTCAATAGAGGGCAAAAGTGAGAAAAAAATAACAAACATACTTGTGATTTGCTAACCCGAATCGCCATAAGCCCCCTACTCTGATAACCCCCCATATTGCAAAGTACCGGCTACACTATTAACCCCTAAGCAGCCATGACTCCCATCACAAAATACCCCTCTACACTATTAGCCCCCAAACTGCCACACCCCCACATTGTAAAGTACTCCCTACACTACTAACCCCTAACTACTGCAACCCCCATCATAAACTACCGCTGTAAACTATAAACCCCTACTTATGGTGGTTTAGGGGTAGTATAGAGGGGTAGTATGTGATCGGGGTTGTGGTGGTTTAGGGGTTAATAGAATAGTTTACTGTTTCCTCCAGGCCAGATCTTTAAACAACCTTTGAGTTAAATGCAACTGCATTCGAGAGATCACATTTGCTTTCAACTTGTAATACGAGCAGACATTGCCACTTAACGACGCACAAAGAATTTATGGGGACTGTACATTCCCATGAGTTCACATAAACAAATTTCTGGTTATTTAAACTTGTAACTTGGATTTGAGTGTAAAAAACACTGCAATCTCTTGAACGTGTTTATGTTCCTCACGCTAAAGATAGTGCTCTACTCGTAATCTAGCCCTAAGTAAGAGTTTATGGTTAAATAATGCACATTTATATCATGCAATTAAAATAATACATTGTAAAGCCTATTATACCTGACTATAAAAGAATTAACCATCTAAAACTGGTAAACTGTAGATATTATGTTGTAGTTTAAACATGTTTAGCATATAACTCATGTCTACTCTTTCCCAATGGGGAGTTTACAATAATACATCTCAATAACACTGTTGCACAGGTTGTCAATAACTTAATATACATCTATATGCTCAAAGCCACTACTTTGTTAACATTTTAATTACAAATTATATCCTTCTAAAGGTGTAAAGGCTTATGGTTTTCCTAAACCCAGTCCTCAGGACCCTTACTCAAGCCAGATATTTATTATATCTTAACTAGAGCACAGGTGAAACAATCAGCTTGCCCATCAGATGATTGTTTCACCTGTGCTCTAGTTAAGATATAATGAATATCTGGCCTGATTAAGCGTCCTGAGGACTGGGTTTGGGAATCACTGGTCTAAGTTGATGGTCTGTGCAGTGTTGATTAATGATGCAGTTTATAATCTGTAATTTATGATTGCTTATGGGGGAGTTGACTAAGACAATGCCATCCAACCAACATTTGGCTAGAACCATCAAGGAGAGGTGTTATTATCTGTAAGGTGTAATAGTTTAATGGGGGATCAAAACAATGTAATTGACCCCACATTGTGGACTAGAGCCTTCAAGGGAAGGGTTTATAATCTGTAATGGGGATAACTAATGTGGGGGGGTTGATTAAGACAATATCATAGTCCAGAAATTGTTGAATAAAACCATCAAAGGGAGGCTGTAAGATCTGTATCGGGTGATGGTTTATGAAAAGGTTATAAACGAGAAGCCATGTCATATGTAAAGTGTATTCATTAATGATGGACAAATCAAGAAGAGAAGATATGATCTGCAAGTTGTGATGTTAAATGAGTAGTTAATGATGAGTAGACACATGGGAGCCGATTTATCAAGCTCCGGAAACAGAAGTTATGAAGCAGCGGTCTAAAAGCCGCTGCTCCATAACTTGTCCGTCTGCTCTTAAAACACGGGCAGAAGCCAACCCGATCGGATACGATCAGGTTGATTGACACCCCCTGATAGCTATTGGCTGTGAATCTGCAGGGGGCGGCATTGCACCAGCAGTTCACAAGAACTGCTGGTGCAATGATAAATGCCGACAGCGTATGCTGTTTGCATTTATCCATGTGCAGCGGACATGATACACTACATCCTATCATGTCCGCTCACACTATGAGAAATCTACCCTATGATCTTTAATAGGTCATGACCAATGAGTGATTGAAGAAGGTAATATCAGGAAGCACAACCTTATGGTCTAGGGCATTCAAGGAGAGGGGTATGGTGGTTTATGAGCAATTTAAAAAGGAGATGAAGAAAAATATGTAAAAATATGTAATTTACAGTGTTGAGGGGTTGATCAAAGAGAGGATTCATGGTCTATAATGGAGAATGGATAATTATTCAATAGATTGATCAAATAGAAGGTGTATCTACTCAATAGTGATGACTGAGGTATTTTCAAGCTGGTTGAAGGAGATTGTGCATCATTTATAAGTGGTGATGGACTATGAAAGGTTAATCAATGATTTCTGTGGGTGGTTACCAGCAATATAAATTATTTGTGATAGCTTGTAAGAGCTGATCAAAGAGATGGTTTATGATCTGTAAGGAATAATGGATGGTGTTCCTCTTGGTTAATCAATGAGAGGCTGTATGATCTGTAAAGGATGATAATATAAGAAAGGGGCTTTCAAAAAGTTTTGAAAAATGTTTCAATTCTTTCAAAAATTTTAAAAGTAATATATTTTGCATCTATTATTTAGATAATTTTGTTCATATTTACCATAAGTTACAAGTTTATATTTTTGACTATTATTTTTTCTGATGTTAATGAATGTCTAAGTTTCACAGACATAAAATAAAAATGAGTCTAGTTTTAGAAACACAACTCGAACAGAAAAGTAAGGTCTGATTAATTTGTGTCAAGAGAACTTGGCCACATAGTATGACAAATCTGCTCTAATCACAGGTTTATTAAATCACTTCTATACTATTGGCTGCAGATGTACAAATCCAAGTTCTGCTGTGGAAGTTAAATAGATTGCAAGCTGAGGTTAACCTTGACATTATGGGTTCATCAAATCATTTAAGTGCCTACATGAAGTAATAGAAAATGGACAAGTTGAAGTTTTTTTGCTTCTGAATAGTTGATGAAAATGACATTGAGTTGGCAGGCCTATGCATAGTTTTCATTTCTGTTCATTAGCTGGGAACTTTTTCAACTTTAAAGGGACATAATACTCATATGCTAAATCACTTGAAACTGATGCAATATAACTGTAAAAAGCTGACAGGAAAATATCACCTGAGCATCTCTATGTAAAAAAGGAAGATATTTTACCTCACAATTTCCTCAGCTCACAAGAGTAAGTTCTGTGTAAAAAGTTATACTCAGCTGCTCCCAGCTGCAGGTAAAAAAAATAAAAAAAATGAAGAAATGAACAGCAGCCAATCAGCATCAGCAGTGCTGAGGTCATGAACTCTTACTGTGATCTCATGAGATTTGACTTAACTCTCAAGAGATTTCATAGTAAGCTTCCTTTACCTGATTGGTGAAATAATATGAGAGTGCACGATGCTCATCCCTTCAGATGTCCCAGGACAGACATACTAATATGCTGCTTAGAAATCCTTTACAATGGGAGGTGGCTACTGAGGAAATTTTGAGGTAAAATATCTTTCTTTTTTACATAGAGATGCTCAGGTGATATTTTCTAATCAGCTTTTTACAGCTATGCTGCATCACTTTCAAGTGTTTAAACATTTGGGTATTATGGCCCTTTAATGAAAGAATTGCAAAGAAGAAACTTGTGAATCAGCCCTGAAGAATACCTTCAATGTGAGCAGCCGGAAATAACACACTAGTGGGATTACTAAAAGGCAGAAGCTTTAAATCGTTCGGTTTGGATTAGAACAAAAATATTAGACAAAGAGAAAAATGCCAGTAATGTTTGTTTGTTACTCAAGTTATTTGATGCATTTCCCTTCTATAGGGGTTTCCTATAAACCAGAGGAAAGCAAACTATGGTCAGGGACAAAATCAGGCCCGCCACCTGTTTTTTTGGTGGAAAAAAAATCAATAAAGAATATTTGGTAACATGTAAAAATTATATGAAATTACAATGTCAGTAAATAAAGTTTTATTGGCCACAATCTCATTATTTTATGTATTGTTTCAAGTTGAGTAATTGCTACAGACACTGTACATGGCCCTCTCAGCATTTTCTACTGCTGATTGACGCAACTGAACGGAAATCAACTGTCAGAAAAATCATAAACGTTTAAATGGAATTTCATCACAGCAGAAGTTTCTTTACAAAAATAAAAAAATTAAATTGAGGCTTCCACCAATGTAAGTTTGCAAGATTCTCATTTGTTGGCCATTTAGTTTTAATGTTGTCATTAAAATGTGTGGAATTTGGTTTTCTCTATTTTGGCCCTTTACAAAAATTAAATTTTGCCAACCTCTGTCCTGATTTGCCCCTTTGTTTCCATCCAACCCCATAATTTTTTGTATATATACTCCTTGTTTGCTTTTCACACCCAGAGACCTATGAAAGGATCACGCACCCCAACTGGAAACCAGAGATAATTGATTTACAAAAAATCAATAAATGAAAATATGAAAAGTTATCACTAATAAACCAGTTACATTTCTGCAGTGTTTGTGTTTAGCTGTAATTTTCCTTTAACTCATTTACTGTACCCCCACATATTATATACTGTTTATCTTAAATGGACTTTCTAAAGATACCATTATTTTCATCAAATCATATAACTGAATATAATTTTTTTATAAAATATGATAAAAAAATGAAAAAAACATAATTTATGCTTACCTGATAAATTTATTTCTCTTGTAGTGTATCCAGTCCACGGATCATCCATTACTTGTGGGATATTCTCCTTCCCAACAGGAAGTTGCAAGAGGATCACCCACAGCAGATCTGCTATATAGCTCCTCCCCTAACTGTCATATCCAGTCATTCGACTGAAAACAAACAGAGAAAGGAGAAACCATAGGGTGCAGTGGTGACTGTAGTTTAATTAAAATTTAGACCTGCCTTAAAAGGACAGGGCGGGCCGTGGACTGGATACACTACAAGAGAAATAAATTTATCAGGTAAGCATAAATTATGTTTTCTCTTGTTAAGTGTATCCAGTCCACGGATCATCCATTACTTGTGGGATACCAATACCAAAGCTAAAGTACACGGATGATGGGAGGGACAAGGCAGGATTAAGCAGAAGGAACCACTGCCTGAAGAACCTTTCTCCCAAACACAGCCTCCGAAGAAGCAAAAGTATCAAATTTTGAAAATTTTGAAAAAGTGTGAAGCAAAGACCAAGTCGCAGCCTTGCAAATCTGTTCAACAGAGGCCTCATTTTTGAAGGCTCAGGTGGAAGCCACAGCTCTAGTAGAATGAGCTGTAATCCTTTCAGGGAGCTGCTGTCCAGCAGTCTCATAGGCTAGGCTTATTACGCTTCGAAGCCAAAAGGAAAAAGAGGTTGCCGAATCTTTTTGACCTCTCCTCTGTCCAGAGTAAACGACAAACAGGAAAGATGTTTGACGAAAATCCTTAGTAGCTTGTAAGTAAAACTTCAAGGCACGGACTACGTCCAGATTATGTAAAAGACGTTCCTTCTTTGAAGAAGGATTAGGGCACAACGATGGAACAACAATCTCTTGATTGATATTCTTGTTAGAAACCACCTTAGGTAAAAACCCAGGTTTGGTACGTAGAACTACCTTATTTGCATGAAAAATCAGATAGGGAGAATCACATTGTAAGGCAGATAGCTCAGAGACTCTCCGAGCTGAGGAAATAGCCATCAAAAACAGAACTTTCCAAGATAAAAGTTTAATATCAATGGAATGAAGGGGTTCAAACGGAACTCCTTGAAGAACCTTAAGAACCAAGTTTAAGCTCCACGGGGAGCAACAGGTTTAAACACAGGCTTAAATCTAACCAAAGCCTGGCAAAATGCCTGGACGTCTGGAACCTCTGCCAGACGCTTGTGCAAAAGAATAGACAGAGCAGAAATCTGTCCCTTTAAGAAACTAGCTGATAATCCTTTGTCCAAGCCCTCTTGGAGAAAAGACAATATTCTAGGAATCCTAACTTTACTCCATGAGTAAGTCTTGGATTCACACCAATAAAGATATTTACTCCATATCTTGTGGTAGATTTTCCTGGTAACAGGCTTTCGTGCCTGTATTAAAGTATCAATGACTGACTCAGAGAAGCCACGCTTTGATAGAATCAAGCGTTCAATCTCCATGCAGTCAGTCTCAGAGAAATTAGATTTGGATGATTGAAAGGACCTTGTATCAGAAGGTCCTGTCTTAGAGGCAGAGTCCATGGTGGAAAGGATGACATGTCCACTAGGTCTGCATACCAAGTCCTGCGTGGCCACGCAGGTGCTATCAGAATCACCAATGCTCTCTCTTCTGTTTGATTTTGGCAATCAGTCGAGGGAGCAGAGGAAATGGTGGAAACACATAAGCCAGGTTGAAGAACCAAGGTGCTGCTAGCGCATCTATCAGCGTCGCTTCTGGGTCCCTGGACCTGGATCCGTAACAAGGAAGCTTGGTGTTCTGGCGAGACGCCATGAGATCCAACTCTGGTTTGCCCCAACAATGAATCAACTGAGCAAACACCTCCGGATGGAGTTCCCACTCCCCCGGATGGAAAGCCTGACGACTTAGAAAATCCGCCTCCCAGTTCTCCACGCCTGGGATATGGATTGCTGACAGGTGGCAAGAGTGGTACTCTGCCCAGCGAATTATTTTTGAGACTTCTAACATCGCTAGGGAACTCCTGGTTCCCCCTTGATGGTTGATGTAAGCCACAGTCGTGATGATGTCCGACTGAAATCTGATGAACCTCAGTGTTGCTAACTGAGGCCAAGCCAGAAGAGCATTGAATATCGCTCTTAACTCCAGAATATTTATTGGAAGGAGTTTCTCCTCCTGAGTCCACGATCCCTGTGCCTTCAGGGAATTCCAGACTGCACCCCAACCTAGAAGGCTGGCATCTGTTGTTACAATTGTCCAATCTGGCCTGCGAAAGGTCATACCCTTGGACAGGTGTACCCGAGACAACCACCAGAGAAGAGAATCTCTGGTCTCTTGATCCAGATTTAGCAGAGGAGACAAATCTGTGTAATCCCCATTCCACTGACTCAGCATGCATAATTGCAGCGGTCTGAGATGAAGGCGTGCAAATGGCACTATGTCCATTGCCGCTACCATTAAGCCGATTACCTCCATACACTGAGCTACCGAAGGGCGCGGAATGGAGTGAAGAACACGGCAATCATTTAGAAGTTTTGATAACCTGGACTCCGTCAGGTAAATTTTCATTTCTACAGAATCTATAAGAGTCCCTAAGAAAGAGACTCTTGTGAGTGGGGATAGAGAACTCTTTTCCTTGTTCACTTTCCACCCGTGCGACCTCAGAAATGCCAGAACTATCTCTCTATGAGACTTGGCAACTTGAAAGCTTGACGCCTGTATCAGGATGTCGTCTAGATACGGAGCCACCGCTATGCCTCGCGGTCTTAAAACCACCAGAGGTGAGCCCAGAACCTTTGTAAAGATTCTCGGGGCTGTAGCCAACCCAAAGGGAAGAGCTACAAATTGGTAATGCTTGTCTAGAAAGGCAAACCTTAGAAACCGATGATGATCTTTGTGAATCGGTATGTGAAGGTAGGCATCCTTTAAGTCCACTGTGGTCATGTACTGACCTTCTTGGATCATGGGTAGGATGGTCCGAATAATTTCCATTTTGAAAGATGGAACTCTGAGGAATTTATTTAAGATCTTTAGATCCAAAATTGGTCTGAAGGTTCCCTCTTTTTTGGGAACCACAAACAGATTTGAATAAAAACCCTGTCCTTGTTCCGTCCACGGAACTGGATGGATCACTCCCATAACTAGGAGGTCTTGCACACAGCGTAGGAATGCCTCTTTCTTTATCTGATTTGCAGATAGCCTTGAAAGATGAAATCTCCCTTGTGGAGGGGAAGCTTTGAAGTCCAGAAGATATCCCTGAGATATGATCTCCAACGCCCAGGGATCCTGAACATCTCTTGCCCACGCCTGGGCGAAGAGAGAAAGTCTGCCCCCTACTAGATCCGTCGCCGGATAGGGGGCCATTCCTTCATGCTGTCTTAGAGGCAGCAGCAGGCTTTCTGGCCTGCTTGCCTTTGTTCCAGGACTGGTTAGGTTTCCAGGCCTGCTTAGATTGAGCAAAAGTTCCCTCTTGTTTTGAAGCAGAGGAAGTTGATGCTGCACCTGCCTTGATATTTCGAAAGGCACGAAAATTAGACTGTTTGGCCTTTGCTTTGGCCCTGTCCTGAGGACGGGTGAGACCCTTACCTCCAGTAATGTCAGCAATAATTTCCTTCAAACCAGGCCCGAATAAGGTCTGCCCCTTGAAAGGAATGTTGAGTAATTTAGACTTCGAAGTCACGTCAGCTGACCAGGATTTAAGCCATAGCGCCCTACCGCGCTTGGATGGCGAATCCGGAATTCTTAGCCGTTAGTTTAGTCAAATGAACAATGGCATCAGAAACAAATGAGTTAGCTAGCTTAAGTGTTCTAAGCTTGTCAATTATTTCAGTCAATGGAGCTGTATGGCTGGCCTCTTCCAGGGCCTCAAACCAGAATGCCGCCGCGGCCGTGACAGGCGCAATACATGCAAGGGGCTGTAAAATAAAACCTTGTTGAATAAACATTTTCTTAAGGTAACCCTCCAATTTTTTATCCATTGGATCTGAAAAAGCACAACTGTCCTCAACCGGGATAGTAGTAGTACGCTTTGCTAAAGTAGAAACTGCTCCCTCCACCTTAGGGACCGTCTGCCATAAGTCCTGTGTAGTGGCATCTATTGGAAACATTTTTCTAAATATAGGAGGTGGGGAAAAAGGCACCCCTGGTCTATCCCACTCCTTGCTAATAATTTCTGTAAGCCTTTTAGGTATAGGAAAAACATCAGTACACACCGGTACCGCATAGTATTTATCCAGCCTACACAATTTCTCTGGTACTGCAACTGTGTTACAGTCATTCAGAGCAGCTAATACCTCCCCAAGCAACACACAGAGGTTCTCAAGCTTAGATTTAAAATTAGAAATCTCTGAATCAGGTTTCCCCGAATCAGAGATGTCACCCACAGACTGAAGCTCTCCGTCCTCATGATCTGCATATTGTGACGCAGTATCAGACATGGCCCTTACAGCATCTGCGCACTCTGTATTTCTCCTAACCTCAGAGCAATCGCGCTTGCCTCTTAATTCAGGCAACCTGGATAATACCTCTGACAGGGTATTATTCATGAATGCAGCCATGTCCTGCAAGGTAATCGCTATGGGTGTCCCTGATGTAATTGGCGCCATATTAGCGTGCATCCCCTGAGCGGGAGGCGAAGGGTCTGACACGTGGGGAGAGTTAGTCGGCATAACTTCCCCCTCGTCAGAATCTTCTGGTGATATTTCTTTTATAGTTAAAGACTGATCTTTACTGTTTAAGGTGAAATCAATACATTTAGTACACATTCTCCTATGGGGCTCCACCATGGCTTTCAAACATAATGAACAAGTAGTTTCCTCTGTGTCAGACATGTTTAAACAGACTAGCAATGAGACTAGCAAGCTTGGAAAACACTTTAAACAAGTTTACAAGAAATATAAAAAACATTACTGCACCTTTAAGAAACACAAATTTTGTCAAAATTTGAAATAACAGTGAAAAAAGGCAGTTACACTAACAAAATTTTTACAGTGTATGTAACAAGTTAGCAGAGCATTGCACCCACTTGCAAATGGATGATTAACCCCTTAATACCCAAAACTGAATAATAAAAGACAAAAACGTTTTTTTTTTTGGTTTTTTTTTGTTTGTTTTTTCAAACAGTCACAACAACTGCCACAGCTCTACTGTGGCTTTTTACCTCCCTCAAAAACGACTTTGAAGCCTTTTGAGCCCTCCATAGATGTCCTGGATCATGCAGAGGGAAGCTGAATGTCTCTGTCAGTATTTTTATCTGCACAGAAAAGCACTAAAAAAGGCCCCTCCCACTCATATTACAACAGTGGAAAGCCTAAGGAAACTGTTAATAGGCAAAATTCAAGCCAGCCATGTGGAAAAAAACTAGGCCCCAATAAGTTTTATCACCAAATACATATAAAAACGATTAAACATTGCAGCAAACGTTTTATATTACATTTTTATAAGAGTATGTATCTCTATTAATAATCCTGATACCAGTCGCTATAACTGCATTTAAGGTTTTACTTACATTAGTTCGGTATCAGCAGCATTTTCTAGCAAATTCCATCCCTAGAAAAATATTAACTGCACATACCTTATTGCAGGAAAACCTGAACGCCATTCCCTCTCTGAAGTTACCTCACTCCTCAGAATATGTGAGAACAGCCATGGATCTTAGTTACTTCTGCTAAGATCATAGAAAACGCAGGCAGATTCTTCTTCTAAATACTGCCTGAGATAAACAGTACACTCCGGCACCATTTAAAAATAACAAACTTTTGATTGAAGAATAAACTAAGTATAAAACACCACACTCCTCTTACGACCTCCATCTTGGTTGAGGCTTGCAAAAGAATGACTGGATATGACAGTTAGGGGAGGAGCTATATAGCAGCTCTGCTGTGGGTGATCCTCTTGCAACTTCCTGTTGGGAAGGAGAATATCCCACAAGTAATGGATGATCCGTGGACTGGATACACTTAACAAGAGAAAACACACTTTTTCTAAATTTGACCCCCAAAATCTGTTACACATCTACAACCACCAAAAAATACCCATGCTAAATAGTTTCTAAATGTTGTCCTGAGCTTAGAAATGCCCAATGTTTACATGTTCTTTGCTTTTTTTTGCAAGTTAAAGGGCAATAATTAAAAGTAGCACTTTGCTATTTCCAAACCATTTTTTTTTTTTTTTAAATTAGCGATAGTTACATTGTAACACTGATATCTGTCAGGAATTCCTAAATATCCCTTGACATGTATATATATATATATATATATATATATATATATATATATATATATATATATTATATATATATATTAGTAGACAACCCAAAGTATTGATCTAGGCCCATTTTGATATATTTCATGTCACCATTTCACCGCCAAATGCGATCAAATAAAAAATTTGTTAACTTTTTCACTTTCTTTTTCACAAACTTTAGGTTTCTAACTGAAATTATTTACAAACAGCTTGTGCAATTATGGCACAAATGGTTGTAAATGCTTCTCTGGGATTCCTTTTGCTCAGAAATAGCAGACATGTATGGCTTTGGCATTACTTTTTGGTAATTTTGGCAAATGCCACTGCGCACCACACTTGTATTATGCCCAGCAGTGAAGGGGTTAATAAGGTAGCTTGTAGGGTTAATTTTAGCTTTAGTGTAGAGATCAGCCTCCCACCTGACACATCCCACCCCCTAATCCCTCCATGACCCCCTCAAACTGGTCTCTTCCCTTCCCCACCTCACAATGGTCACCACTATCTTAAGTACTGGCAGAATTTTTGTAATTTTTTTTTAATATATTATTCTGCAGTGTTGGATCCCCCCCTTAGCCAAAAACCTCCCTGATCCCCCAAACAGCTCTCTAACCCTCCTCCCTCTACCTAATTACCGCCTTCTTGGGTACTGGTAGCTGTATGCCAGTACCCACTTTCCAATAAAATTGGGCTGTTTTTAGGTAGCCACCCCCTCTATACCCTACCCCCTCCCAGATCCCTTTCCCAACATTTATTCCCATGCATTCTCCCACCTTCCCTTACACTTGCTGACTGAGATCTGCAGCGGGTGTGAGCATGCCTGCGCACTTCTGCCCCGCTTGCACTCCCGCCCCCTTGTGCGCTCCCACCGGAACGGCTCCATCGATGGGCCGCCCACCTGCCTCCCTGCTATGGCTCCCACCCACCAACAATCAACACCATAGCTGGCTGATGCAGAGAGGGCCACCGAGTGTCTCTCTCTGCATCGGATGCTTAAAAAAGGGTATTGCAGGATGCCTCAATATCGAGGCATCACTGCAATACCCTGAAAGCGACTGGAAGCGATTATGATCCCTTCCAGCGCCTCAAACCCTTGAGAACGTGCCAGGCACATCCTTGGTCATTAAGGACCATTTTTTTAGGATGGGCCTAGCATGTCCTCGGTCATTAAGGGGATACATGTTATAAAGTATATTAATATATCAATGATGGTTATGCAAAGCTGGGGAATGGGTATTAAAGGCGTTATCTATCTTTTTAAACATTAATCACGATCGGCTGATTAAGCTTTCCTACTTGCGCACGCTGATTTGTGCATGTACAATTTGAAATAGCTAACTGAAAAAATATTAAACGTGCACTGCTAAACTGTAATACAAGAAAACAGCTAAATGGACGAGAAGAAAGCTGTGGGCAAAGTTTGGTGGCCATTTTCAGCTGCTAGCAAACAATGATTATGGAACCTGTTGCAAGAGGCTTGTCTGGTCTGTAACAATAAGTAATAAAAAAATAAGTATTTGGTCTAGACCGTTCTTTTAAATAAACACTAAAAAGAGATATCACAAACACTGTGTACTATATTAAATGTGTAATAACAAATACATAAATAAAAACACTTCCACCATAAGCAGTAAACTTTGGATATAAGTGTGTTTGCTAGTAGTATCCCATCCAAATGATAAATAAACAGAGGGCAACAACGGAGTTATACTGTATACAAATACATTCATTTGATCCAGATTAACTTTACTCTATAGCTCCTAAATCAGCGCTAAATTAAAAAATATTGGCTTGTCAGATCCAGAAATATAAATGTATTCCAACTAAACCATATGTTTGCAATTTTCTTTTAAAGGTTAGAAAGTCCTCTTTAATAACACTGGGTGTATGGGCAAACAAAATACTGGCTCCAATACTTTGTATCCAACAACGGTAACATTGTAACCACCTTACATTCTGTCTTTGGTGTAGTTCCGTACAGTTAGTTCTCCATACACTTCCCAGTGACGTCAGGGCAGGCTATTATTCCTTTTTTATTGGACTAATATTGCATTAAAGAAAATGCTTTAAGAATTTCCTGTCTCCATTAAAAGGATATGAAACCTTATTTTTATCTTTCATGATTCAGAAAGAGCATGCAATTTTAAGCCACTTTCTAATTTACGGGCCGGCTCCTAAGCTTATAATCCTGCTTTTCAAATAAAGATACCAAGAGAACAAATAAAATTTGATAATAAGAGTAAAATAGAAAGTTGCTTAAAATCACTTTAACTGAATCATGAAAGAAAAAATTGGGTTTCATATCCCTGTGGAGAAAATGAACATAAAATTGTAAATTCCATCATGTTGATTAGTATCCCTCAGACTCAAGGAATAGAGGAAACCGTGAAAAGCTTTACTTTTAAATGCAATGTTTGTTTAATAATAAAAAAGTACAACTATATACTGCAAAAAAATAACAGTACAGCATCTGAATTGCTTGTCTAATATGGTTACTCAGATCTAGAAGGTTTGAAAACATATTTTCTATCAATAGTGAAAATTCTGGTTAGATAACTATGTAAGGCCATTTTTAGCAGTGATATTATTATTATTATTACTATTATTATTATTATTCCAAATTTATATTAAAAAAAAATCAAACTTGAATAACCAATTACAAAATTCCCCAAATATTCATGGTTAGCTTCCCCAGAATCCCCCAAGTATATACATGGACAGACCATCTTTTACATACTGAAGGTATTTGTATAATTGTATTAAACATCTTTGAATAAAGAAACATACATTGTTTGCCATTGATTCACCTAATGAATATACAAACCTATGGCACAGTGCCTCATTGGATTATAGTCAGAAAAGCTTGACATAGCATATTTTATTGTACAGGAACCATTGTGATAATGAGAAGCAGGACATATTTCTCGCAGATCTCTCTATGGCCACTAGGGGGAAATGTAGCAAGTTTTCACATTTGAAAAATAATGTTTCTATGGATGATTCAAATGAGAAGGCACACTGAAATTTTATTTATTTATTTTGCCTGAGTTGATTGTGAGTACAATTTTGTCAATTTATATTAAAAGGACACGAAACCCCAATATTATTTTAAACAATTTTCCAATTTACCTCCAATTATAAATTTGTTAAATTCTTTTGTTATCCTTTGCTGAAGGAGCAGCATTGCACTACTGGCATCTAGCTGAGCACATCTAGTTAGACAAATGTGTGCAGGAACCAATCAGCAGCTAGCTCCCACTAGTGTAGAATATGTGTGTATTCTTTTTTAACAAGGGATATCAAGAGAACAAAGCATATATGAAAATAGAAGTGAATTTAAGTGTCTTAAAATGACTTGCTCTATCTGAATCCTGCAAGTTTAATTTTGTCTTTCCTATCCCTTTAATCATGATAAAGGTATAAAATTCAATACAAACTCCCTATAAATGACAAATAGTTTAGCAAATGTATAAAATTGCACAAGAGCCAAAGACCAGCAAAGATTTGGAAACGTATGAAAGGTCCTCCCAGTGCTGACAGAGATTAACCAATTGACAAAAAATCTTCTTAAAATCTTTCCTCTGGGGATGTGGGAAGCTGATCACAATACTGGAGGGTAACATAATCTGTATAGAAATGTCTAAAAGCCCCATTACAATGCTCTGAGGATGACACAGTGTTAGCCTTTTATGCACAGAAGTATTCCTCATTCTCTAGTATGAGAAGGAGCGATGGATCTCATGTTGTGACATCTTCTTCACGTTGTGCTTGAAGACATTCAATGCAATATGGAAGTGCTCATAGACTTATGACCTCCTTCTGGCTTGCAGTAATAGAGGTTGTTTCTAATGGAGCTCAGGTACTAATTATAGGTCATTCTGTTTCAAATGTGGTGATGATTACTTGCAGAACCAGCCACCAGAGAGCTTTTACTGAGGAAAACAGAGCCCATATTTTACTCTTGTATAACCTAGAGCAGTGTTTCTCCAGCCCAGTCCTCAAGTTCTCCTAACATGCCAGATTTTCATTATAGCTGAGCTAGAGCACAAGTGAAGTAATCAGCTGATCAGTAACTATGGTAACTAACCTGCTCTCACCTATCAACTGATTATTTCACCTGTGCTCTAGTTCAGCTATAATGAAAACCAGGCCTGTTGGGGGTATTTGAGGGCCGCGGTTGAGAAACACTGACCTAGAGGACAAGGGAGCCATTATTTGAAGCGAAACACCCCCTTTTAAATGATGGATAATTAGTATCCATATGATGTGGGTGATCAATATGATTAGCTCCCTTACTGGACATCAGAGACATTTTATTTTACCGAGGCCCTGCCCTTTGGTTAACTTACGCAATGAACTTTTATTTAAAAGAATGAGGTTCCTTTTTAATGATTATCTAACAGTCTAACAGCAACTGCTAGATTCATGTTGTTAGTGTCATAGATCTTTGTGTCCCTAAGTAATACAGATATTTAGGGAGCCAAATAAAAAAATAGAACTAGGTGTGTGTATAAAATAAAATGAATTAAATAAATACATTTTGGGCTAGATTACAAGTGGAGTACAAAATATCACTTTCGCAAATGCTATCTTTGCGCTCCACTTAGTAATACCAGTGCACGCAAATGTGCGCTGGTATTACAAGTTAGGTGCAATGTGAATGCAACCTTTGTGTGGTTATATTTTAAAAAATAAAGCTGGTCATTGATTTTTATTTTTAAAACAAACAAACCACTGTATTTTTAGAGGCAATTGGGGGGACATTTAGAGAATTAACTTCCCATTGGCTGAAAGCATGTGCGGGGAGGTTTGCAGTGCTGACAGTGCCAAGGTTTCTGTCCTGAGAAACTAAGGAGGTGGAGTGAAGATGGACCCTGCAAACTCGGCTTTTGGGGAGTGATACATGGGTCAGTTTTAGGCTCTCAGGCTGGGGTTTGGTGTCTACTGCTTCTTACAAACATCTGCCCGTGGCTCAACCAGACTGAGCAGACTCAACATCAAAATGGAGCTCTTGACCACCTCAGACATGCTCTGCCTCAGTACAACCGCCATGCTCGGCTTTCTCAATTTCCTCATTTCGGACATGTTTAGTTTATAAACATGTCCGAAACCAATGAGCACTAACACATCCATAAAATATATCCAGACAAATGTAATGTGAACATCCTTAAAGGCTACTGAACCCAAATATCTTTCTTTCATGATTCAGATAGATTGATTTTAGCCACCAATCAGCAAGCACTACCCAGCTGCTGAAGCAAAGTTGGGCAGGCACATAAGCTTACATTCCTGCTTTTTCAAATAAAGATACCAAGAGAACAAAGAAAAATTGATAATAGGAGTAAATTGGAAAGTCGCTTTAAATCTCATGCTCTATCTGAATCATAAAAGAAAAAAATATATAATTCTTCTTTCATATGCAAAATAAATAAATAGAAGAAAATGCTTTTCTTAAAGTCTATTCTTCTTGTTCCTAAAATCTAATCTACGCAAAATAAATTTATGTTCTACTTTCCTGGTGTTTTTTCAAATAACAGTAAAGTATAGAGAACAAATAATTCAAACTCAGATGAAAGAAATATTGATATTTTGCAACCAAAACTCATAAATTCTATTAGATGATTTATCCAGATTCAATTGTTGGTTTCTTAATGGCCTTCATTTTAAAGGGACAGTAAGCTCTAAAAATATATAACATAGGAAGAAGCGCTATTTACACATTTTAAAATATTGTTTGGGGGAAATGTATTAAACTGCATTCACAACTTTTGAGAATGCTAGCATAAGAGAACCACAAATTTAAAGGGACATAAAACCCACATTTTTTTCTTTCATGATTCAGCTAGAGCATGTGATTTTAAATAGCTATCCAATTTACTTCTAATATCTAATTTGTTTTGTTCTCTTGATATTCTTTGTTGAAAGGGATACCTATGTAGACTTAGAAGATGCTGATTGGTGGCTGCACATATATTCCTCATGCTATTGTCTCTCCCAGTGCATTAACTAGCTCCCAGTAGTGCAGTACTGCTTCTTCAACAAATGATACCAAAAGAATTAAGCAAATTAGATAATAGAAGTAAATTGGAAAGTTGTATGTTCTACCTAAATCATGAAAGCAAATTTTTGTGTCCCTTTAAGAAGCAGAAACTGGTTATTTTGCCTCCCGCCACCTCAGAGGTGATAGGATAAAAAAACTCTGACACTAGCTAGTTTGGGGGGATTGGCATTATTTGCTCTTGAGAAATTGGTTGCATAAAAGCAGTTGGTGATTGCAAAGAAAACTCTTCTACAATTTTAAATTTTGCCACGCGATGATGTATCGTAAGTGGCAATTGCAGGCAGACAGGCTTTCTGCTAGAGAACTTGTCCGCCTGCAAAGGTGATACATTTTCCCCTTTGTATAATTAACAAATAATTAAATAGATATGGAAAGTAACAGGAAAAGCGCGTTTATACATAATGAATCCGTAGGGACAGAATGCTACCTGGTTGTCGAGGACACTACTCACAGCTTTATTAGTCAACAGTAAGCCTTCCTCATCAGCCAGCGAGCATTCTGTCCCTAGCGACTATAACATTTAAAGGGACACTCAAGTCAAAATAAACGTCTATGATTCAGAGAAAACAGCCGTTTTAAGACACTTTCCAAAAAATTTCCATTATCACATTTTGCACATTCTTTTTTTATATTCACACATTTTGGGGAACAAGAGGGAACAAGGGTATACGTATACTAGTCTGTGATTAGCTGATTTTTGTCACATGATACAGGGGTTGGAAAATGGGAGAAAAAATACATTTGTCAGAAATTTTTTAACTGCTTATTTGAAATTCAGAGTAGGGGGCGATTTATCATGACCCAAATGGGGCCATATACCCCTATTTCTGTGTGGGCCTTCGGGCTTGACAGAAACAGGAGTTAAAGGGACAGTCAAGTCCAAAAAAACTTTCATGTTTAAAATAGGGCATGTAATTTTTCCAATTTACTTTTATCACCAATTTTGCTTTTTTTCCTCATGGTATTCTTAGTTGAAAGCTAAACCTAGGAAAACTCACATGATAATTTCTAAGCCTTTGAACGCCGCCTCTTATCACATGCTTTTTTATTTGCTTTTCACAACAGGGGAGAGCTAGTTCATGTAAACCATATAGATAACATTGTTATCACGCCCGTGGTTTGTAAATCCGCATCTATATGCGGATCCCACAGCTGCATTACACAAGGAAAGGGAAAGTGTGGAAAGAAACCCCAATGGCCCCTAAAGGATATCAACTTCTATAAGGTAAACGTACCATAATAGTTGTTTAGAACCGGGGAAATTAAAGGTTCCACTTATCCCTAATCTAGAAAAGAACACTGTCTGGAAAACTGTTCTAAGGGAAATGTAAAGCAACACTCTGAGACACTCTGGGTATAAAAGGCGTGCCCAATATCGGGGCATTTGTTTGTGTATTTTACCGGCTCTCACACCTCTGTCACCTGATGCCGATGTATGCAGTTATCGACCAGGGAACAGGGAGGTGTGGAACCGTATGAATGATTGTTTGAGTGTGGGACTAGTTGTAACAGGTCATCCTGTACAGTTTTATATTTAATTATTAAAAGTTATATTTTATTTTGTTATAAACTAGTTAGAGGGCGAGTGCTACAATCCCTTCTTTTGCCTCCCTTTCTTTAAGTGGGGTTCATGTTGTACTTTGTACATTCTTCCTCCCCTTAAGATGGGTTATTCACTGTGGTTTCACTTAAGTTTTGACTTATTTTTTTATATTTTAGCAATCCAGTTTTGATTGCTTTTTTACTCCTCGTTTGGGTTGGCATTAATATATGTTACTTGGCATTATTATATGTTAAGTGTCTTTCCACAATGTATTTTAAACCTACAACATTGTATCCCACATTTAATTATAGTTGTTACTGTTCAGTATATTATTTTCTTTATACTGTTTTAAGAACAATCCCCAGTATAAGTTTAGCCTTTCAGTTGTGATTAAGCATATTGGCATTTCTATCTTGTTACTGTTTTCTGTATCCTTCCGTAGATCAACTGTTGCTTTTAAATCACATTGTATGAATGAGCCTGTATACCGAGCGCCTCCCATAGTTACCCGTATGTAAGATATGATTGGAGGTGCCGGGTATATAGGTGTTGCTCCATCACTTACCTGTTATCCTATGACTAAGTGCCGCATGGCATGAAACGCGTAAGAACACACCCCCTTTCCTCGTGTTTGAGTGTTTGTAAGTTTTTTTTCTTATGCCAGAATAAAGTATGGCTTTTTAACTTGGATTCCCGGGTGTGCTGCCTTTTCTTCCTCATGTACTGCCTTTGATGTGGGAATCGCTCTACCCTGTCTTTTGGCTTGAACCTCGTCACTCGCATTGAATAGACTGTTTGGTCAGAGGCTGCCTTCCATTCACTGTGAAGTAACAGAAGTTACCGTTTGGCTGCATTGAACCTGGAACTGCGCTACTCCCCTTCTTTCATACACGGCTGTCAGAAGGGGCTTAGATACAAGTTAATCACAGAGGTAAAAAGTATATTAATATAACTGTGTTGGTTATGCAAAACCGGGGAATGGGTAATAAAGGGATTATCTATCTTTTAAAACAACAAATATTCTGGTGTTGACTGTCCAAAAAGAAGCAGCGGTCCTTAACACGTCCAAAAGCTCTGAGGCGGCGGATAGCAATCGGCCCAATCGTATATGATCGAGTTGATTGACACCCCTTGCTAGCGACCGATTGGCCGCAAATCTGCAAGGGGCAGCATTGCACAAGCAGTTCACCAGAACTGTGTGTGCAATGATAAATGCCATCAGCGTATGCTGTCGGCATTTATCAATGTCTGGCGGACATATTCGCTACATCAGATCATGTCCGCTAGGCACATGATAAATCAGCCCCTAGGTGTTAAATCATTGTCTTTTTATTATGCACTTGTTTATTATGCAATTCTACTGCATTGAATGGCCCTTTAAGGACGCTAAGAAGAATGCATAAAGCTACCTATTAAGAATTCATGGTTGTTTTGGAGGTAAACCTTATCATCCACTGACTGTTTCAGCCTTTATTTATTTATAAATACCCAAGATCTCTCAATTTATCATGAGATACTACAACAATAAATAAGGGTAAAAAAACACCTCTGTATACACTCCACAAACATATCAACAAAAATACTTTTTTCCCAAAGAAGAAGTAAAAAAAAGAAGATATTCTGATGCAAGAATCTCATGGTATTAATTATTAGAACATGTATTTTTTTAATTGATGACTTTGTTTAACCTCTGCTAAGAACTTAAAGACAAAGATAAAGTCACATTTAGGAGCTGCAAGAATTGCCTCTCCCTAGCAGTGCTTGTGGCTTTTGTGCAGGACAAAATATAAACTCTGCAACATTTATCGGATGCTAGACAGTTAGGGAACGTGTGGCCCGTGGCCCATGGGTGTTTGGTTGGAGATCCATATTTGTACACACAGGGCCACATGAATACGTCAAGTGAAGACTGGTCATGTCATGGGTGAAATCAAGTGGTTTGTAAGCAGAGCTGTGAGGACCCTGGTTTTACTCAGGAAACCAGCACATTTGGAAACAGTGGGAGGGACAGCAGTGTAAAGGCCCTACTCATGAAAATGCCACAATATGTGGGGAATTTGGGAGCCCTGATATAAATTCTTGCTTGGGTTTACATGTAGACAACAAGGATCAGTCATTTAAAAATCACATGCTGTAACAAATTAGAACATGTCATTTTTGCTTTAGAATGTCCCTTTAAAGGGAAAGTAAAAACCTTGAGATTTTTATTCAAAATGTTAAGTTATAAGTAGTAAAACAACTTTACAATATATTTTAAATAATTATTTTTCTCCTTTTTTATTTAAATGGACACTGAACCCAATTTTTTCTTTTGTGATTCAGATAGAGCATACAATTTTAAGCAACTTTCTAATTTACTCCTATTATCAAATTTTCTTCATTCTCTTGGTATCTTTATTTGAAAAGCAAGAATGTAAATTTAGATGCCGGCCCATTTTTTGTGAACAACCTGGGTTGTTCTTGCTGACTGGTGGATACATTCACCCACCAATAAACAAGTGCTGTCCAGAGTCCTGAACCAAAACTTGTCTGGCTCCTTAGCTTAGATGCCTTCTCTTTCAAATACAGATACCAAGAGAATGAAGAAAATTTGACAATAGGAGTAAATTAGAAAGTTGCTTAAAATGGCATTCTCTATCTGAATCACAAAAGAAAAAATTTGGTTCAGTGTCCCTTTAATTTAGCTCTGAAAATGGTGGATTTCCTAAATCTCAGTGCTAGAAATGCACCCTACTGTCTCCTCAAGGCTAACTCTGCCATATATATTTCCTTTATTCACTTGAGCAGATAACAACTGCAAAACAATGCAGTTTTAAAAAAAAATATAATGACCATAGCTAGCCTTGTCTGTTGCAGAAGCAAGCATAGATTGGCTGCTCCAAATGAGTATGTGTGGAGTTAGGGTACTGAAAAGCAATTACAACAAGCAAAGTCATTTGTTTTTAAAAAAATGTTTAAACTTGATTGATATGTAATTCTATTGCAAGACAAAATAAGTGTCTTGTAATTACAAAGTGCAAAGTGTTTACACTTCATTTCATTGAAAACAAAAACCTGTAATACATTATAACATGTTTTCTTTCAGCTGCAGCAAACAAATATAAAATGCCTTTAATTGGGACTTGCACAATATTCAGTCTATAGCCTTGTATATTGTAGATGCAGATTAATGCTGGCTAGAGCGCAGCTGCTAATAAGGTCCTGCTTTTCTGGGGTGTGAAGGAACACATACGTAACCTAGACTGTCTGAAGGTAAGGATAAGCCATCTGTCGCTCTGTGGAGAAGTGCAGGGGCCGAGATTGGAACTGACATTTTTTATGATCAAATATTCCAAGTCTGGGTGACTAGCAGGTGATTTCTGAAATGAGGGCCAATTCTCCAAGCATAAAACTGGAAACGGATCAGACCATAATTTGGCTTTAATAGCAGATGTGGCTACTTCCCAAGACTCCAGCAAAAAAGAATGGATCAATCAAACATTTCTTTTTTTTTTTTATTTCTTTTTTTTCCCTTTCAGTCCTGCTTGAAAATATTATCCCCTCAGGATAAATATAGATTATGCTAACAAAAACATGTAGTGTGTCTACCATCAGAAATGTCATGTGAGTAGGTTGTCTGAACAAGGGGAAGTGGTAGAGAGAACCAATCATTTTATGTCTAGAACATGCTTCATAAAAATAATGTGAGTAATAACTAAATATCAAGCCTTGCAGATCACTTTTACCAGAGAGTAGATTATATTCTAGTTGAAAAAGTTAGCAACACTTATTTATATAACATTTTCCATTCAAATATACAGTGATTTTTGATGATTATTTATATTCTAAGCTTTTGGGTTGGAGGAGGATCTAAGCAGCCATGTTATGATTTGGAAATTTGAGTATGCAAGTATGCAGCAGTCATTACAGGAAGGACAAGGTGTTGGGCCTTTAAGGCACCACATCCTGCTGAGAGCAAGGCCTGTCAATCACCCCAAACAACCGTGTTCAGGGTGATTGAACTTTGTCACCTCAGAGGTGGCCGAGAGGTAAGGATCAGAGGTCATATGACCTCTTACCTTGTGGTAAACATGCTTGCATTAATGCTCAGCGAGGGCTCCAAAGCAGAGTTCACTTCTTAGTACATGGATTCCATCAGATCGATGCACATCATTTTAAAAATAGTGGTTCATTTACATCAAAAGAATGATTTGAATGAAGACTTATGCAGCAAAATTCCAGGTTGGGGACATTTTCCTGCCTAGGCACTAGTGAATGTGATTTATTGTATTTAAAGCTGATTTTGGAAAAGTGTTGGTCTCTCCCTGTCTTTCTTACACCGCATTCGGGAAGCTGATTTTTATTCTTGGGGGCCTATTTAACACAGTGTGGATCAGGTCCGACAGACCTCGCTGAATGCGGAGAGCAATACGTTCTCCAGTCTCCATATTCAGCATTGCACCCTACAGATTCGCGGCCAATCGGCCGCCAGCAGGGGGTGTCAATCAACCCAATCATACTTGATCGGGTTGAATTGCGGCGATGTCTGTCGGCTTGCTCAAAGCAGGCGGACAGGTTATGGAGCAGCGGTCTTTAGACCGCTTCTTCATAACTGGTGTTTCTGGTGAGCCTGCAGGCTCGCCAGAAACTCGGGCCCTCAAGCCATACGGAGCTTGATAAATGGGCCCCTTTGTGTCTCTTGATTACATAGCTTTTCTGTAGCCAGTAATCCTGTACTGAAATGTTCAGTATAGGTGGATGTTAACAGGAAAATCAGATATTTCACATGAAAAAATAAAGTTAAAGGAGCTATCTGTAATCAATGTAATTCATTCCAGCTGGTAAGATGAATGATTGGACTCAGGGGAGACAATTTTTACTAAAGTAAGTGCTATTTAATGTGCCTTTAAAAACCTCAACCCATGTGGCCATCTGACAGTAATAATAAAATTATTATTTCAATTGAGCCCAGGTGAGTTAATCAAATATTCATTGTTTTATTGTCAAATTGGAATGTATTTAAAGCGACAGTAAAGTAAAAATTAAACTTTCATGATTCAGATAGAGCATGCAATTTTAAATCACTTTTCAACTTACATCTATTATCTATTTTGCTTTGTTCTCTTGGTATCCTTTGTTTGAAAGCCTACTTGGGTAGGCTCGGGAGCTATTGGGAGCTATCTGCTGCTTAGCTAGCTCCCACTCCTGCAGTGCTTCTCCATGAAACAAAGGATATAAAGAAAATGAAACCAATCTAATAACAGAAGTAAATTTGAAAGTTGTTTAAAATTAAATGTGCTATTTCAGTCATAAAAGAAAAAAATGAGGGTTTTATGTCCCTTTAAAATGTGTGTTTTTTTGGGTCTCAAGATAGAGGGTTTGATGAATTGCTCCTTTAGTGGTTTGCAGTAAATCTAAAGGTGTTTTAATATTTGCTACAAATGTTTAGCTCATTAGATCGTTCCTCCCAAGCTTCTCAAGAGCCAGTAGCAATGTCAGGGTTAATTAAAAAACACCTAGTCTTATTTAGCTTTAGCATTTAAGTGGTTTTCAATTTTCAGAGTGAGCAACACAAACCCCAATGGGCACAGCAGGTAGAAAATCAATCATTCTGATTGACCAGATGTTATGTGCTTCCAGCCTTAACACTGGGCTATTATCTGCCATTAACTCTCACTGTGCCAGAGAGACTGGAAGTGATGCTAAGTGTAAGTACCATATTCAAGAAAGCTTATATATGACATTTATTTATATTTAGATATTTTTTAACAATGCTAATTGAGTTTGGACAATTTTGCAATGTTCCCTCTAAGGCCAGTTTGTGAACGGCCCAGCAGTGAAACAGTTAATAAGGGAACCACACCTTGCAGTCGGCAATGTGTAGTGTTTGCTAATTGCTCTAATTAACTGTTTCACTGCTGAGCCGCTCACAAAATTAGCCTTAGAGGGATCATGGATTAGGCGTGTTGTGCACCTTTTCACTTCTGTCTCTCTGGGGAGAGAGGATGGGGACAGTTTCCTGCATTAAATCACAGAAAATGAGGGGAAACAAATATGGACAATGTCCATTTGAAAATATATTTAATACAAAGTATTAGATTTTCAGCTAGTAGAGCACAATTAATAGCACAGAGGGAGCTGTCTAGAACTCGGCTTAGAATAACATGAATTTTACTGCGTGTCTCCTTAAATGACAATGGCCAGTACTTCTATTTCCCTGGTGGAATGATCTAAAGGTCTCTGGGTTGGTGAGATTCTGTAAGAATGCTCGTCAGTACTTCTATTTCCCTGGTGGAATGATCTAAAGGTCTCTGGGCTGGTGAGATTCGGTAAGAATGCTCGCCAGTACTTCTATTTCCCTGGTGGAATGATCTAAAGTCTCTGGGCTGGTGAGATTCTGTAAGAATGCTCGTCAGTACGTCTATTTCCCTGGTGGAATGATCTAAAGGTCTCTGGGCTGGTGAGATTCTGTAAGAATGCTCGCCAATACTTCTATTTCCCTGGTGGAATAATCTAAAGGTCTCTGGGCTGGTGAGATTCTGTAAGAATGCTCATCAGTACTTCTATTTCCCTGGTGGAATGATCTAAAGGTCTCTGGGCTGGTGAGATTCTGTAAGAATGCTCGCCAGTACTTCTATTTCCCTGGTGGAATGATCTAAAGATCTCTGGGCTGGTGAGATTCTGTAAGAATGCTCGCCAGTACTTCTATTTCCCTGGTGGAATGATCTAAAGGTCTCTGTGCTGGTGAGATTCTGTAAGAATACTCGCCAGTACTTCTATTTCCCTGGTGGAATGATCTAAAGGTCTCTGGGCTGGTGAGATTCTGTAAGAATGCTCGCCAGTACTTCTATTTCCCTGGTGGAATGATCTAAAGGTCTCTGGGCTGGTGAGATTCTGTAAGAATACTCGCCAGTACTTCTATTTCCCTGGTGGAATGATATAAAGGTCTCTGGGCTGGTGAGATTCTGTAAGAATACTCGCCAGTACTTCTATTTCCCTGGTGGAATGATCTAAAGGTCTCTGGGCTGGTGAGATTCTGTAAGAATGCTCGCCAGTACTTCTATTTCCCTGGTGGAATAATCTAAAGGTCTCTGGGCTGGTGAGATTCTGTAAGAATGCTCGCCAGTACGTCTATTTCCCTGGTGGAATGATCTAAAGGTCTCTGGGCTTGTGAGATTCTGTAAGAATGCTCCCCAGTACTTCTATTTCCCTGGTGGAATGATCTAAAGGTCTCTGGGTTGGTGAGATTCGGTAAGAATGCTTGCCAGTACTTCTATTTCCCTGGTGGAATGATCTAAAGCCCTGGTGGATTGATCTCACAAAAAGGGGCGTATACTGCCGTTTTGTATGTGAAGAAGATACATACATTACAAAAGGGCACAATAAAATTTGTAATTTAAAAGTAATACAAAACAAATAATTGAACCATTCACACAAAACTACACAGAAAAAAATTGTATTGTTGAGATGCATCAAAAATCAAAACAAAATTCTTCAACAAAAATCATATTTTATCAAAAACTTAAATTTGTATGTAAATTACACAGGAAAACATCATATTAAATATGTACAGTGTAAATCCCAATTTAAGTGCACTGGATGCGCAAAAACCCACAGAAATGTCTACATATAAGTACAAACTACAAAGCGTAATTGTTGCTTTTTGGTAAAATGGGCTGAACATGGGCATTCCATGGCGTATATGAAATTGTCTCTATTTCCAGCGTAATTCTGTAAGATTTTCATACTACAGATCTCACAATTATTTCTCGCAAACTAAAAGTTGGCGATCTTTTCTCAAAATACTTATAACCTTAATAGACAAACATAACCTTAATAGACAAACACATACATACAAAAATATAGGCTATTGTAAGATGCTATACGCAGAAAGCAGCGCACTTTTTAAAGTGCGTCCTCTGCTCAATGCTAACTTTGCTCTAAAGTGTGAAGTGTCCCTTTCCAGTGAACTGCATTACTTTCAATAAGAGGCATCTCGCAACTCCCAGGAACTGCCCCTTTTTATTATAATTCTACCAGGGCAGCCCCTGCGAGGATCAGTGATAAAAACCACGTCTGATCTGATCTATGTGACATGTTAGCACACACTAAATTATGCTTTAACTTTGGGTTTATAATATGAGAGCAAAAAATAGAATTGTTTTTCATTGTGCTCGAGCGATGTTAAAGCACAATAGCGGAAATACAGGCAGACAGACAGGCAGGCAGGTAGGCAGATAGCTAGATAGACAGACAGGCAGAGAGATAGGTAGATAGATAGACAGACAGAGATATATAATACATATTTACATACATACATACATACTCATCTACCTACTCAGGTAAGGGAAGAGCCCTCTAGATAGGCTGCACTAATAGCACTTAGCCTAAACTTGTATTGAAGAAAAGGACCAATTAAAATATAACTTTTATTGGGTTAAAATAAAAATAAGGGACCCAATGTGAAGAACACTAAAAACAACAAGAGACCGGTTGATAATATTCCTGTTATTGGATTAATATTGCCTTTGGGGTAAATTGGTTAATACAGGAATAGCGTTATGCGTTTATTTGGGAATAAACAACAAAGGTTACACAATGTATTCTTCTGAATTAATACTGATATAAATCCAAAGATACTAGGGGACAGAGTAGATCAATAATTTAATTACAAGCTTCTGGTATGCTATAATATCTATAAAATGACTGGTGAGTTAATGTAAATTGGATATTTAATTACACCATGGTCAGTTTGTCAGATTTTGGCCTCCACATAGAAAAACTTGCATCTAAACTTTATCCAAAATTAGGTGCCCTGTACAGAAACAAATCTTGCCTCCGCCCTACAGTAAAGGAAAAGATTGTACAGCAAATGTTGATGCCTATCATGGATTATGGGGACGTAGTATACGCACCTGCACCGCAAACTCACCTTAATAACCTTAATACATTGTATAACTCGTTCTGCCGCTTTGTGCTACAATGTAACTATAAGACCCACCATTGTGACATGTTAAAAGAACTAAACTGGCTGACGCTGGAATCCAGACACACCCTCCAACTTTCTTGCCTTGTGTTTAAGAGCCTTTCTTGAAAGCTCCCACCCTACCTGAGCAGAATGCTCTCCCCAGCTATTCCCACCTCCTATAACCTCCGATCCAGTACCAGCACATTATTTAGCTTGCCTCAATACAAAAAGAAAGCAGCTCGATCCTCCTTTTCCTACCGAGCGCCACAGTTATGGAATGACCTCCCGCACACTTTCAAATCTTCCCCATGCCTAATATCCTTTAAGAGATCCCTCTCTACATATCTCAAAACAGAATGCACCTGTCATGGTTGATTATATATTTCCTACCTGTTCTATGTAAAATTTTTGCATCTATTGTGTATTATTATTGTTTTTGTACTTTATTGTACCCTATTGTATCAATGCAATGTTTTGTGGACCCAGGACATACTTGAAAACGAGAGAAATCTCAATGTATCCTTCCTGGTAAAATATATGGTTATAAATAAGTAAATACTAGAAAACTTAACTTAAATGCTTTTATACAAATCTATTCAAATTAGGAGCTCTGTTCGCCTCAACATAAAGTAGAAAAAGAAAAATATTGTGTTAAAATTCTTGTATGTTCTGAAAGAGAGTGCAAGAGTCAATCGGCTTGTGTTTTTACAGCGGCTTTCAATAATAAATGTCATAAGGCTGCCTGCCCTGCTAGAGCAATGTTGTAACTACGGCCAATTGTTTTATAACAAAATAATTTCAGCCTTTATTCTACTTCTTTATTATATCCCCACTTGTTTGGTATTATGTTAGCTTGTTATTTTACAAAGTTAATACTGCTAATAATGATATCATAATTCTATGTAATAAGCCAGGAGTTTCAAAATCAATATAGGCTGCCAGTTTAGCATTTATATTAGTCTATATTACGTAGTCCTGTATATATACGATATCAGTTTAGCATTTATCTATTTGTAACTATACACTTATATGGTTTTATATTTTTTAAACGAAGTTCCTCCATGAGTGTGAATTGCTATCCCCCATAGTGACTATGCGTTTTCTACGAAGTATAATAACAAATTACTATGTTGGTTGTAGAGTAAGATAGCGCATACGCGGTCAACAGGTCTATAGTGAAAATATGTTTAAAACGATGGAGCTCCCCTTAGCTCCCAACCCCCTGACGCATTTCGCCCAATTAGGGCTTTTCAAAGGCAAGCCCTCTCAGCAGTGGGCAGGCAGATTCTGAGCACTATTTTATGCTACCATTCGTTATATCACATTTTTTATAATGTAATTTAACTCATAATATGTCTTTAATATAAATTGACTGTATACTATGGTGAAATCCTACCAATTACACTTAACATATATCGGCAGCTATAATGCCTAAAACAACCTAAGCTCTAGGCAGAGGTTCATATTACCTATATGGTGGGAGCTAGATGATACTATACTATTAATAGGGTGATCAGGAGTAACACACATGCCATCACTATAAGAAGTATTGGTTAGATTGACTTAGAATCCAGATACAGGATTATATACATAATACAATCTGTGTAACCTTTGTTGTTTATTCCCAAATAAATGCATAACGCTATTCATGTATTAACCAATTTACCCCAAAGGCAATATTAATCCAATAACAGGAATATTATCAACCGGTCTCTTGTTGTTTTTAGTGTTCTTCACATTGGGTCCCTTATTTTAATTTTAACCCAATAAAAGTTATATTTAATTGGTCCTTTTCTTCAATACAAGTTTAGGCTAATAGTGCTATTAGTGCAGCCTATCTAGAGGGCTCTTCCCTCACCTGAGTAGCTCAATTAAATGCTGCACAGCACCACTCCTCTCTTCTTATATATTTATACAGGCTCAGATTGAATAGCCTATTAACTAGTTAAAAATTAGGAGATTTAGCCGCTGTGGTGCCACTGTACTTTAGTGCGTTTGAAAAAATACTCATCTACCTACCTAGAAGAAGGGCATTTTATACCCCCTTGAAAAAATTCCTGCAGACATTACGGTTGTCTCTTCTTTTTTTTTTTTTTTTTTTTATTTTTTTTTTTTAACCTCTACTTATCAAAATAGTGAAAGCCAAAGATGCCAGTTACTATATTTTTCACTTTGTGCACTAATAATCAGAATGCACTACTTTACAATTAGGAATTTAAAGGGATGCAAGCAAGTCAGAATAAAGATGTAAATGTGACATTTCTATCCTTATTTCTATATGATGTTTGCACCTTGTATAACCAGCTTCATCTAAATAGCAGAGTTGCTATAAAATCCAAAAAACAGGCAACTTCTTCAACTGCTTCTTTATGTTTATTGTCACATAATGCTGATGCCTGTGCAGATATTTACATTTTCAATAAAAAGTCAGATGTTCTTGGGTTGTGCATAATTCCTTATTTTATAGGCTTCGTCTATAGTGCACTATCCAGCAATAAACACCATTATCTCCTCTGGCACCAAACACATTAGCATATATGGGTAACTAACAATAACAACTCTTATAAACCCAAAATGTACAGTTTTTTAAGCCGTATAAAATGAAACATACACAATGAGCAAAGATATTATAATGTTCTTGCATGGAAATTGCAAGAGATGTGGGCAAATGATTAACTGTTCTATGAATATTAAGTAGAATTTTCATTTTGAGTCTTCCTTTTTTTCTCAAGTTGATCTATTTATTTGTAAGCTCTAAATTGCAATGTACGCTAGCGAAAGCTACTGCACCATAACCAAAAACCCAATGGATCATGGAGAGAAATGTATAATGAATATATCTGTCAGCACTAACTTTTTATATACTTATTGAATACCTTCTGGCACCTAAGGGCAATGAACACAAATATAATATATTGTAACAATATCTGTGGTCACTGGTCATTAGACTACTACACAATACCACAGGGTGGCCCTAGTACTGTCTATGGGGCATATTTAACCCCTTAATGACCGCAGCACTTTTCCATTTTCTGTCCGTTTGGGACCAAGGCTATTTTTACATTTTTGCGGTGTTTGTGTTTAGCTGTAATTTTCCTCTTACTCATTTACTGTACCCACACATATTATATACCATTTTTCTCGCCATTAAATGGACTTTCAAAATATACCATTATTTTCATCATATCTTATAATTTACTATAAAAAACATTATAAAATATGAAGAAAAAATGGAAAAAAACACACTTTTTCTAACTTTGACCCCCAAAATCTGTTACACATCTACAACCACCAATAAACACCCATGCTAAATAGTTTCTAAATTTTGTCCTGAGTTTAGAAATACCCAATGTTTACATCTTCTTTGCTTTTTTTGCAAGTTATAGGGCCATAAATACAAGTAGCACTTTGCTATTTCCAAACCACTTTTTTTTCAAAATTAGCGCTAGTTACATTGGGACACTAATATCTTTCAGGAATCCCTGAATATCTATTGACATGTATATATTTTTTTTTTAGAAGACATCCCAAAGTATTGATCTAGGCCCATTTTGGTATATTTCATGCCACTATTTCACCGCCAAATGCGAAAAAAAAAAATTGTTCACTTTTTCACAAATTTTTTCACAAACTTTAGGTTTCTCACTGAAATTATTTACAAACTTATGCAATTATAGAATAAATGGTTGTAAATGCTTCTCTGGGATCCCCTTTGTTCAGAAATAGCAGACATATATGGCTTTGGCTTTGCTTTTTGGTAATTAGAAGGCTGCTAAATGCCACTGCGCACAATACGTGTATTATGCCCAGCATTGAAGGGGTTAATTAGGGAGCATGTAGGGAGCTTCTAGGGTTAATTTTAGCTTTAGTGTAGTGTAGTAGACAACCCCAAGTATTGATCTAGGCCCATTTTGGTATATTTCATGCCACCATTTCACCGCCAAATGAGATCAAAGTAAAAAAAAACGTTATTTTTTTCACAATTTTAGGTTTCTCACTGAAATCATTTACAAACAGCTTGTGCAATTATGGCACAAATGGTTATAAATGCTTCTCTGGGATGCCCTTTGTTCAGAAATAGCAGACATATATGACTTTGGCGTTGCTTTATGGTAATTAGAAAGTCGCTAAATGCTGCTGCGCATCACACGTGTATTATGGCTAGCAGTGAAGGGGTTAATTAGGTAGTTTGTAGGGAGCTTGCAGGGTTAATTTTAGCTTTAGTGTAGAGATCAGCCTCCCACCTGACACATCCCACCCCCTGATCCCTCCCAAACAGCTCCCTTCTCTCCCCCACCCCACAATTGTCCCCGCCATCTTAAGTACTGGCAGAAAGTCTGCCAGTACTAAAATAAAAGTTGTTTTTTTTTTTTAAGAAAAAAAAAAAGCATATTTACATATGCTGTGTTTAGGATCCCCCCCTTAACCCCCAACCTCCCTGATCCCCCCCAAAACAGCTCTCTAAGCCTCCCTCTCAGCCTTATTTTGGGCCATCTTGGGTACTGGCAGCTGTCTGCCAGTACCCATTTTGAACAATCAAATGTTTATTTTTTTTTAAAAAAAATTCTGTAGTGTAGCTCAATCCCCCCCCCCCACGGACCAACCCCACCACCTAAATCACACCTAAGGGCTTTTTTATTGATTTAAATTTTGTCCCACTTTTATTGTTTGGGACACATTTTTTCCGTAGTGTAGCGGTTCCCACCCGCTCCCTCCCCGTGCACGCGCCCGCCCCCTCGTGCACGTGCGCACGCCCGCGCGCCCCCGGGCTTACCCGCCCACGATCCCGCCCCCCTCCACATGACCAGGGCCATCGATGGCCGCCACCCACCTCCCACACCGGCTCCCACCCACCAACGATACCGGCCATCGATGTCCGGTGCAGAGAGGGCCACAGAGTGGCTCTCTCTGCATCGTATGGCCGTGAAAGGTTATTGCAGGATGCCTCCATATCGAGGCATCACTGCAATAACCGGAAAGCAGCTGGAAGCGAGCAGGGTACGTTCTCAGGCGTTAACTGCCTTTTTTCTGAGGACGTACCCTGCACGTCCTCGGTCGTTAAGGGGTTAACAATGTGTGAGCGGACATATTACGAAGTAGCGTATCTTGTCCGCTGCACATCGCTGCACATCGATAAATGCCGACAGCACACGCTGTCGGCATTTATCATTTATCATCTTGTGAACTGCTGGTGCAATGCCGCCCCCTGCAGATTTGCAGCTAATCGGACGCTAGCAAGGGGTGTCAATCAACCCAATCGTATTCGATCGGGTTGATTTCTGTCCGCCGCCTCAGAGCAGACGGACAAATGCAGCGGTCTATACACTGCTGCTTCATAACTTGTGTTTCCGGCGAGCCTGAAGGGGCCTCAAGCTCTATACGGAGCTTAATAAATATGCCCCTATGCATACTCTGAGATGTATAGATGAACTGATCACCAATATATTTGTTTGTGTAGATATACAATTATATAAATGGAGTACACACATGATTACACAGTTTTGTACTGTTATACTGACTACCTATATATTTGTGGTATGATTATTCTGTAGAGTGCAGACATGTGCACACAACTAATATTTGATCCAGGCAAGTAGTTTGTCAAGCAAAAAATGTTTTTTTTAATTATCTGATATTTATAAAGGCGTCATTTGAAAGTAGTTTTGGTAAATACAGGCAGTTCCCGGGTTACAGACATCCGACTTAAGTATAACTCATACTTACAAACTGAGAAAATAGAGCTTTATCACCAATCCTTCTTTCCTGGATAACCCAAAATACTCAAAATCCAATTGTCACAAGGACAGAAAGTGATGTGAAATTTTCTGACCAGGGGCACAGATAGCAAAACAAACTTTTCCCTTTGCTATCCAAAACTTAAAAAATGTTTGTCTAGAGCTTCACCTAAAAAAAGTGCCTGTTCCAACTTACATACAAATTCAACTAACAAACAAACCTACAGAACCTATCTTGTTCGTAACCTGGGGACTGCCTGTATGTTCATAAACTATTTCCTGGGGGGAAACTATTCACAGAGACAGATAGTTAAATTAGTAACTATTTTTCTGTCACACGCATTTGTTTGTTGTTGTTTTTTCTTCTTAAATAGACTCTCACTAATCTATTTTTGTCAAATGTAACAAATGTTTAAAAAATTGCCATTTTTTACTTTTAGCTGAATCCAAATGCTCTACTATATTGTGAACTCTAATGAGCAGGACTCTTTCCTGTATCAATTTATATTGTGAAGTCTAATTGTAATGTATTGTATAACCAATGATCATGTGCTCAGCAGTGAGGAACACTGATAATAGACAGATACATGATAGATAGATAGATAGATAGATAGATAGATAGATAGATAGATAGATAGATAGATAGATAGATAGATAGATAATAGATGCAATATACAGCAGTGATATGTTTTTCTTCTGCCCAGGTCACCTGAGAGTTTTGTATAATACCTTAGATGTTCCTTTTAATGTTCATTGATTGATGCTTGTGAATGAAACTTGCAATTGTCTCTAGTATATGATTTTATTGTGTTTGCTAAAAGCATGATATTTACCACTAGTACTTTCTTCTGATGAAACATCCCAGGTCTAACCAAGCCCTCCGTAGTGGTCAGACATACAAAGGTGCAACATCTATATCTCTCCACCAGTTTGATAATAGGAATCTACAGGTCTTACTTTTAATACATAAAGAGCTAAGGCCCAAAATAAGCAATTTTTATGTGAGATACTATTTAATGTTCCTTAACCCATACAAATCATTCAGTACCTACTGCTCCTAGTGACAATATGACCTACATTTAAAAAAAAAAAATCAATTTGTGAAACAAATATTTTTGTGGTATATGATTGCCACAATATTGCAATTAAAAAATATACAATTCAAAGAGATTAGTATCTGCTTTTTGTCCCATCGGCAAGTTATGAGTAAACATTCATTATAATGCAATAAAAAGAAAACAGATAGCAGCATACACATGATTAAGGGATAACACCCGAAACGTTGTTGTTCTATGTTTGGTTGGAGTAGATGTAAATAAATATACATCTTTTATCTTGGAGTACTGCCATCTGTTTTCTTTTATTGCATTATACTTGGGACCTTTTGGTGTGGAGTCCTGGATGGTGTTGTCACCTGTGTGATACACAGGTGCTGGAGAGTATATACAGTTAAACAATCCTTATAAACATTGGACCTCCATCTATCTCGTAACCGCTCACGTGCATAGAGCAAGTCTTGTCACCTGTGTGATACACAGGTGCTGGAGAGTATATACAGTTAAACAATCCTTATAAACATTGGACCTCCATCTATCTCGTAACCGCTCACGTGCATAGAGCAAGTCTTTATAAAATGTTTGCACAACTGAAAACTTGAAAGCAATTAAAGGGCAAAAACATTGCAACAAGTTTGTCAGCTGTAAGAAGATGTACTTCACAGACACAATAGAGTCTATATGAATTCTGCATGCTTGTTGTTAGTGTATGGGAAAAATCTGTACCGTACCCATGGAATGTTTTTTCTATCCAGTAAAACCACCTTTCTACAACAGAACAGATATTCAAATATTTTACACTTCCATTCAAATTCATTAATTTTCCCTGATCTCTTGTTTGAAGTGTTTTTTTTTCTATAAGTCATTACAGTTGTATTTGTTTTAACTACTTATTATTAGGTTCTCTGAGAGATAAAATGTATTGTCCACTTAACACAACCATAGGTGTTAATGACACTAACAGCCACTAACAAATCTGTAGAAAATATAGTTTAACCGGCGCTCATTGAATTTTGAAAACTATCTCACCTTAATAACAAGGCACCCTGGCAATCTCACGAGCATGTATGTGTTATATCAAGAATCACACAAATTATTTAGTTTATCTCTAAAATCCTGACTCAGTTCCTTGTGGGGCAGGAAGACTGAAAGGAAAATATCTCTCAGAGCTCTAATTAAACACTTGTGCGAAATGCGTTGGCATGTTATGGAAAATTATACCTTGCAATTCACATTAACCTGTCTTGTGAATATGAGCTACTCTTATTGCAAGGTTAAGTGATCTTACTTTTTGTGTGTGTTTTTTGTTATTTTTTTGTTATCAAAATCTATGTGTCATATACATACAGAAATATATTCAGTCCATTTTTGTGTATACATTTCAGGGATATAGAGGTAGGCTATTAATGTAGAGGTAGGCTATTAATATAGGACTAAAAATGTAATATCTAGCAGATAGAAGATTTAAGAAAATCACTGTATTTTTTTTTTATTTTTTTATTAAATTTTGTGGAACTGTTGCCACATGTTGAGATTATCTTATTGAAGGGCGATCCCTGTAATAACAGTTTAATTACATCATGTCTTAATTCAAGCAAAATAATCAGATAAATGGTGCTGTTAAAATGTAATATGTAAATTAAATCTTATAAGCTACTTGAAGAACATAAAATATGCTTTGCACTGACTTTTTCCATATTAGTGCTTCTCTGAAATTGAGAAAGGGGACTTAATCCTGAGCTTTCTAAATATCAGTTTCAAATTATCCAAGACCTATTTCCACCCCCACCCCCCATACCAGCCAACATGACCTGCATTTATATCAGTTTTGACCTATCTGTAAATGCACTTTTAACAATAAGGTCAGTCGTCTGACCAAACCTGGAAATGTAAAGCCCTGTCTAGCAGAAATGATAGCTTAATAATGCTGTCAAGGGCAGTATATAGAGAAAGATATACTGTGAGTTTGGTGTTTTGACTTTTCTTCCATAAATAAGATACTACTAGGATATAAAATGCAGAAAGAGCTTCTCTTTTTAATTATATAGTGAACTTTATCCTGGAGCATTCGAACCACATGGGCTGTTTGTATTGTAACATGCCTTCTGAATTGGTAGCATACTATGGGCTAACAGAAGGTAGAAAATAAATAAAATAGCGCTATTTTAATGATTTACAAAGCCAATGTGAAACAGAGCTCAGTGATATGTAGGACATTTAGTTTCATCTGACATGTGCCTAAATGCTCCCATTTCAGAATATTCCCTGATGCCTCAATAACTTGAAATTTATCTGATACTGTCTGTCTTTTGCTTATGATCTGCGGCATGTAAAAAAACAGGATTATAAATCTATCTGTATCCTCCAGAGGGGATATTATTGATGAGATGAAAAGGATTGTTTCAGATTTCTAACAGGACACTGTAGGGGACTACATTTCTAAAATATAAAGCGTACATCTGTCTATTTATTCCGTTAAAAAATTTTTTATTTTATCTGCAGAATGTATGCAATACTTCATAAGGTGCTGTCGGTGCTTGTTAAAAATATATTTTTATGCGTATGGTGGCAAATATTTGAAAAAAAAAACATAATGTCTCATTATCACCTGTTTAATCTTGTTGATAGGAATCCTATTTTTGAAGTCATTTTCCACTGAGGCAACAATGCAATGAGATCAACTTGGGTTTTCTATCTGTATGTGTGTATGTATATACATATAAATAATTAAAAAAACGTTTATATACCCATTGAATCTAACAGAAAAAATCGTATAGGTTTCATGTACCGGAAAATGTCAGCATTTTCTTTGACTATTACTGCTAATTCTAATAGAATATTTAATAATTTTGAATTATTTCACAAGGATTTTTTATAATAAATAATTTTCCTGAAATAGCAGTAAGGTGAAAAAAATAAGTTATATAAAATTGTTTTAAAGGGATATTATCAAGCAAACATTATGTACATTATTGCATTATTGAACTCATGGTCACTTTACAAGTTCAATAATGTAGGTGCGAGCTCTTTGATTTGCTTTTTTATGGAAGAGTTTGGACCCCCTACAAATACTTAATCACAAAGACGCAATCTCGTTTGAGGGTCTTCCAGGCAGATACAATGTTGCAAGGCAGCAGGTTTACACTTTATGATTTAAAGGATTCCAAAAGTTTAATTTTTTTACTATAATTACATTATCAAAAACCAATCTACATAGCTTAACAATAAAAACGTACCTAATTTCAAGTCAAAACGAGCGTTATCAGCATAATAAAACTATATATTTTATTTGAGAAAAAACGTCATCCAAGCCAAACCTCCTTCTAGTGTGCCTTCATTACACAATCGTGTGTCCAATCACAATGTGTTATCGTGCATATGATTAACGCATTGTTTCGTCACCCGGCGCATGCGCAATTCAATCCGGCGTTTTGCGCATGCACATATTAAAATCATTACATTTACTGCTCGTTATTGCAAGGGGAATTAGGACGGTGACGCAAATGATGACACATTACATAGATCGCGCATGCGCAGTACGGACGAAAACGGCCATATTGATAACTCAGGTTATCGTGAACGATTTGTTATACAGAATACAGCTTCTAACGGTGGTTTTGGAAAACAATTAATTTTAGGAGATGAATATTCGGAGAACACTAATAATAAGATAAGTAAAGCCTATTAGAAAAATCATTATTAAAGATGGATATAGCGATTTAAAACAAGTCTTTGCAAACGTTTAGTGTCCCTTTAAGTAATGTTAAATTCCAGTAGAAGATATTATAAGTATTTTCTATTGAAACCGTAGTCACCATCATGTTTTTCTGATCATGCCAAAATGAAAACAGAGCTTTAGAAAAACATATTGTCAAAATCAATACTTAAAGTTTAAAAGCATCAGAAAGTGAAGCAGTCTGCCAGGAACCAACAACAGCTTAGTGGGTTATTCTATAGCCCAGTTACCACATGGGAGAAGCTTCTTTTAGCCCAATTGTGCTTTTCACAAAGGAAAACTTTCCTGAAGCATATCAGTCTGAACTAATAAGGCCAGTCCTGCCCTGAAATACAAGGCAGTTCTTTTTCTGATCAATGGAAATGACAACCCCAGGTGAACGTTTCAGTCTCCTTTTGGCCTCATCAGAGAGGTGCAGCCATATCACTCTAAGCACATTGGACAAGGAGTCCACATCTGGTTTCCCCCCTCACCCTTAGGGAGACTTTCCCCAGGGTCACAATACAAATACATACAGAAAGTGAAGCAGTCTGCCAAGAACTAATAGCATCCCAGTACTTGTTTTATGGCCCGGTTACCACCTGGAAACAGCTTTTTTTTTTGCCCAATTGTGCTTTTCACAGAGGATAATTTTCCTGAAGTACATCAGTCTGATCCCAGCTAACAAGGTCAGTCTCAGAAGAAAACTTTCCTGAAGTATATCAGTCTGATCCCAGCTAACAAGGTCAGTCTCAGAAGAAAACTTTCCTGAAGTATATCAGTCTGATCCCACCTAACAAGATCAGTCTCAGAAGAAAACTTTCCTGAAGTATATCAGTCTGATCCCACCTAACAAGATCAGTCTCAGAAGAAAACTTTCCTGAAGTATATCAGTCTGATCCCAGCTAACAAGGTCAGTCTCAGAAGAAAGCTTTCCTGAAGTATATCAGTCTGATTCCTGCTAACAAGGTCAGTCACAGAAGAAAACTTTCCTGAAGTATATCAATCTGATCCTGCCTAACAAGATCAGTCTCAGAAGAAAACTTTCCTGAAGTATATCAGTCTGATCCCAGCTAACAAGGTCAGTCTCAGAAGAAAACTTTCCTGAAGTATATCAGTCTGATCCCACCTAACAAGACCAGTCTCAGAAGAAAACTTTCCTGAAGTATATCAGTCTGATCCCAGCTAACAAGGTCAGTCTCAGAAGAAAGCTTTCCTGAAGTATATCAGTCTGATCCCTCCTAACAAGATCAGTCTCAGTAGAAAACTTTCCTGAAGTATATCAGTCTGATCCCAGCTAACAAGGTCAGTCTCAGAAGAAAGCTTTCCTGAAGTATATCAGTCTGATCCCAGCTAACAAGGTCAGTCTCAGAAGAAAACTTTCCTGAAGTATATCAGTCTGATCCCAGCTAACAAGGTTAGTCTCAGAAGAAAACTTTCCTGAAGTATATCAGTCTGATCCCAGCTAACAAGGTCAGTCTCAGAAGAAAGCTTTCCTCAAGTATATCAGTCTGATCCCACCTAACAAGATCAGTCTCAGAAGAAAACGTTCCTGAAGTATATCAGTCTGATCCCAGCTAACAAGGTCAGTCTCAGAAGAAAGCTTTCCTGAAGTATATCAGTCTGATCCCACCTAACAAGGTCAGTCTCAGAAGAAAACTTTCCTGAAGTATATCAGTCTGATCCCAGCTAACAAGGTCAGTCTCAGAAGAAAACTTTCCTGAAGTATATCAGTCTGATCCCACCTAACAAGATCAGTCTCAGAAGAAAACTTTCCTGAAGTATATCAGTCTGATCCCTGCTAACAAGGTCAGTCTCAGAAGAAAACTTTCCTGAAGTATATCAATCTGATCCTGCCTAACAAGGTCTGTCACAGAGGAAAAGTTTAAAAGTGACTATATAGTGATAGAAAAATGATGCACAGATTGCCCATCCTGACAACATAAATGATGCATGGTTAAGCAGTGGTGCGGATGGAAACGGATTACAATAAATTTCTCTAAAACTTTTCAGTACTGTTAGTGACAAACACGTCAGTAAGGCAGTGACTTACAATCAAATATTAAAATAAAAAAAGTAAAAACACATTTGTAGATGTTGTTGTCCTGAAGTGATTTTTAGTGCAGATCCTGTTAGGTTGCAGGATATCACATACTCAAAACATATACATATGTAAATGTACGCCCTGACCACTGTATGCAGCCTCTTAAATATGGATGAATAGAGCTTTAATGAATAGATACCATGTATGTTAATAAACGTCTAGAATGTCTCCTCTGGCCATTTCAAAATGTTTTGCAAAGGTGCAAGATAATAGACTGTTTGCAAATAGCTGTTAAATAGTTTTTTAAAGATTCCAAATTGCTCTTTCACTGACTTATTAAGTGCCTAAAGGTATCAAATTTGAAAAGCAAAACTGACCTCAAAAAAGTGTTTAAAAGTGACTCAAAAATGTATTGTGATCAGCGAGAATTAGGTCTGTTATTGAGGATGTGAAAACTTCTTGCATGTGGGAAAGAGAAGAAAACGCGCTGTAAAAAAAAGCAACAACCGATAGATTGGGATCAAGGATTGGGTGTTTAACCCCTATAAAGAAGTTTAACACATAAGTAAAGTCCAACTAGTGCACCACAAGCCTTGCAGCTCCAGAGAAGGAAACAGCTGATGAACAAATTGGGTACAGCAGTCACATGACCTGTCAATCATTCGTGGTTTCTTCCACAGGAGTTGCAAGGCTTGGGGCTTCTGAGTGGGAATTTACAAATACATTTAACCCCTTTGCAGGCCCACTTTTGACCAATTGATTGCACGAGAGCAGAAGGCGGAGCTGGACAAGAAAATGAATGTGCCGTGTTGCAGCAGATGCTTCATTGGAGGCCCAAAACACTGGCGGACGGGCTGCCTGCCTAAGAAAATGTATCAGCTTATAATTTCATAAATGGAGCCTCTTTTTTCATGTAAGATGGTCAAACAATAGAACTAAACGTGGTACTGTTTGCCACAAATATTGTTAAAAACAATATTTTAATGAATTCCTTGTTGTCAAACTGGCTGCAGTTCATAAGCATCAACCAGATGTACCTGGGAAAACAGATTTGACAAATATAACATTGATGCTAATAAGCTAAATGTTTTTTTCTTGACACATGAGTCATTACCAAGGGAAAACATCAAAACGAACCATCTCTGCATAATCCCCGAGTCTGATTGTTATGTAAAAGTGCTACCTCTATCTGACTTCATTACTAAGAATACATTGTGCACCCTATCTGGTTTACACCTATACTCTGAAACATGCGGTCTGCTCTGAACTGTAGCTTTGCTTTCATTAGTGTCAACTTTGAGAATACAACCTTGTTTATTTCCTTGGCATGTGGCATGGTCTGCTGTTCTGGGCCGTAGTGATTTCCCTTAGGTACCCCTGTGAAGCTACGTACGTGTATCTGATACAAAGATGATTCTGGCAATACAGTAAAGGCAATGTGTCTCCAGGTGTCTATATCATGCATTTCTATAAACAATCTACATGCATGTGCTAGATTGATTCTCAATAAATAACCAATGCTAAAAATGCTATTTTTTTGTTTAATCTAATGGCCTTCAGAGAGTTCTGCATCTCATTGTGCAGCACAAGTATTTAGACTTTTCTTGCCAGTTAAAGATTTAGGGCTAGATTACAAGTGGAGCGCTAAATTATCACATTTCCGCAAACTAGCAAATTTGCCTGTTTACAGGAGCGCTATAATTAACCAGCCATTACAAGTGACTGGTTATTGCTACTGCAAGCTTGCGGTAGCAATTAGTGCTCAGAAAATTAACCATAAATCCGATCTCTGGTTAATTTTCTAAAAGTGCCCCAAATGCTCTCAAAATAGAATGCATTATATTTTTTTAAATGAAAAAAAAACAAAACTGCACTAGGCAGTTTTGAGGCTTTAAAGTTGGTGGGACTGGGGTGTTAGAAAAAAAAGTGCCTTTAATTGCGGACTATGAAAACTATGACCTAGATTTGGAGTTTGGCGTTAGCCGTGAAAACCAGCGTTAGAGGCTCCTAACGCTGGTTTTAGGCTACCGCCGGTATTTGGAGTCACTCAAAATAGGGTCTAACGCTCACTTTTCATCCGCAACTTTTCCATACCGCAGATCCCCTTACGTCAATTGCGTATCCTATCTTTTCAATGGGATCTTTCTAACTCCGGTATTTAGAGTTGTTTCTGAAGTGAGCGTTAGACATCTAACGACAAAAATCCAGCCGCAGGAAAAAAGTCAGTAGTTAAGAGCTTTCTGGGCTAACGCCGGTTCATAAAGTTCTTAACTACTGTGCTCTAAAGTACACTAACACCCATAAACTACCTATGTACCCCTAAACCGAGGTCCCCCCACATCGCCGACACTCGAATAATTTTTTTAACCCCTAATCTGCCGACCGCCACCTACGTTATACTTATGTACCCCTAATCTGCTGCCCCTAACACCGCCGACCCCTGTATTATATTTATTAACCCCTAATCTGCCCCCCACAACGTCGCCGCCAGCTACCTACAATAAATAACCCCTAATCTGCCGACCGCAAAGCGCCGCCACCTACATTATAGCTAAGTACCCCTAATCTGCTGCCCCTAACACCGCCGACCCCTATATTATATTTATTAACCCCTAATCTGCCCCCCTCAACGTCGCCTCCACCTGCCTACACTTATTAACCCCTAATCTGCCGAGCGGACCGCACCGCTACTATAATAAAGTTATTAACCCCTAATCCGCCTCACTAACCCTATAATAAATAGTATTAACCCCTAATCTGCCCTTCCTAACATCGCCGACACCTAACTTCAATTATTAACCCCTAATCTGCCGACCGGAGCTCACCGCTATTCTAATAAATGTATTAACCCCTAAAGCTAAGTCTAACCCTAACACCCCCCTAAATTAAATATAATTTAAATCTAACGAAATTAATTAACTCTTATTAAATAAATTATTCCTATTTAAAGCTAAATACTTACCTGTAAAATAAACCCTAATATAGCTACAATATAAATTATAATTATATTGTAGCTATTTTAGGATTAATATTTATTTTACAGGCAACTTTGTAATTATTTTCAGCCAATCAGATTGAGCTCGCATTCTATTGGCTGATCGGAACAGCCAATAGAATGCAAGCTCAATCTGATTGGCTGATCGAATCAGCCAATCGGATTGAACTTGATTCTGATTGGCTGATTCCATCAGCCAATCAGAATATTCCTACCTTTATTCCGATTGGCTGATAGAATCCTATCAGCCAATCGGAATTCGAGGGACGCCATCTTGGATGACGTCCCTTAAAGGAACCGTCATTCGGCTAGTAGGCGTCGGGAGAAGAGGATGTTCCGTGTCGGAGGTCTGCAAGATGGATCCGGAAGAAGATTGAAGATGCCGTTGATAGAAGACTTCATCCGGATCATGGACCTCTTCAGCTCCTGCTTGGATGAAGACTTCAGCCGGATCATGGACCTCTTTAGCTCCCGCTTGGATGAAGACTTCAGCCGGATCATGGACCTCTTCAGCCCCCCGCTTGGGCTTGGATTAGGACATCGGAGGAGCTCTTCAGGACGGATCGGTGAACATGGTAGGGTGAAGATAAGGTAGGAAGATCTTCAGGGGCTTAGTGTTAGGTTTATTTAAGGGGGGGTTGGGTTAGATTAGGGGTATGTGGGTGGTGGGTTGTAATGTTGGGGGGGGTATTGTATGTTTTTTTTTACAGGCAAAAGAGCTGAATTTCTTGGGGCATGCCCCGCAAAGGGCCCTGTTAAGGTAAAAGAGCTTTGAAATGTAGTAATTTAGAATAGGGTAGGGCATTTTGTTATTTTGGGGGTCTTTGTTATTTTATTAGGGGGCTTAGAGTAGGTGTAATTAGTTTAAAATTGTTGTAATATTTTTCTTATGTTTGTAAATATTTTTTTATTTTTTGTAACTTAGTTCTTTTTTATTTTTTGTACTTTAGCTAGTTTATTTAATTGTATTTATTTGTAGGAATTGTATTTAATTAATTTATTGATAGTGTAGTGTTAGGTTAATTTTAGGTAATTGTAGGTAGTTTATTTAATTAATTTATTGATAGTGTAGTGTTAGGTTTAATTGTAACTTAGGTTAGGATTTATTTTACAGGTAATTTTGTTAACTATTTTAGCTATTAAATAGTTCTTAACTATTTAATAGCTATTGTACCTGGTTAAAATAAATACAAAGTTACCTGTAAAATAAATATAAAGCCTAAAATAGCTTTAATATAATTATAATTTATATTGTAGCTATATTAGGATTTATTTTACAGGTAAGTATTTATCTTTAAATAGGAATAATTTATTTAATAAGAGTTAATTTATTTCGTTAGATGTAAATTATATTTAACTTAGGGGGGTGTTAGTGTTAGGGTTAGATTTAGCTTTAGGGGTTAATACATTTATTAGAATAGCGGTGAGCTCCGGTCGGCAGATTAGGGGTTAATAATTGAAGTTAGGTGTCGGCGATGTTAGGGAGGGCAGATTAGGGGTTAATACTATTTATTATAGGGTTAGTGAGGCGGATTAGGGGTTAATAACTTTATTATAGTAGCGCTCAGGTCCGGTCGGCAGATTAGGGGTTAATAAGTGTAGGCAGGTGGAGGCGACGTTGTGGGGGGCAGATTAGGGGTTAATAAATATAATATAGGGGTCGGCGATGTTAGGGCAGCAGATTAGGGGTACATAAGGATAATGTAAGTAGCGGCGGTTTACGGAGCGGAAGATTAGGGGTTAAAAATAATATACAGGGGTCAGCGATAGCGGGGGCGGCAGATTAGGGGTTAATAAGTGTAAGGTTAGGGGTGTTTAGACTCGGGGTACATGTTAGAGTGTTAGGTGCAGACGTAGGAAGTGTTTCCCCATAGCAAACAATGGGGCTGCGTTAGGAGCTGAACGCGGCTTTTTTGCAGGTGTTAGGTTTTTTTTCAGCTCAAACAGCCCCATTGTTTCCTATGGGAGAATCATGCACGAGTTGAAGCTGCGTTAAAAATGCTCTACGCTCCTTTTTTGGAGCCTAACGCAGCCTTTATGTGGACTCTCAATACCAGAGTTATTTTTATGGTGCGGCCAGAAAAAAGCCGGTGTTAGTTTTTCGGGTCGTTACCGACAAAACTCCAAATCTAGCCGTTAGTGTTCCCAGTAAATATATATGTATATGAATATATACATATATATTTATGTGTTAAGATGTGTATATACACATATTAACACATATGTATATAATGATATACATATATATTTACTAACTGTTGCCCATCACTGTGCTATATACCTCTTTGCTGTGCGATGTTCTGATGCCGTCTGTGAGAGCAATGCTTCCCAGCAATGCAAAGGCAAGCTTAGCGTGTGCTGGTATTACTAAGTGGAGCGCAAATATCGCTTCAGCCCTTAAATCTGGCCCTTAAAGCAGTATTTTCTGTTTCAAACTTTACCTTTAATCTTTATTGCTTCAAGGATTAGTTAGTATGCTGTCATTAATACCTTAAATTTAATTCAAATGCATTTATGTATTTTATATAGTAAAAAATGTTCAGTAAGATTACCTTAAAGTCTTCAGAACAATTGCTACTGTGATGTTATAGGGATATTTATTTATTTTATTGCAAATGATGTGTTTAACCCCTGAAAAAGTGACTAAACAAAAATATGTATTTTCATTAAAGCCTATGGTAATGTTTTATGTTACCCCCGTTTACATGGTTTACAATGGTAATAGAAACAATGTCATAGTTACAATTGTGCTTTGGAACCTCAATGCACTACTGCTTTGGAACAAGACATGGCTGTTAAGCCAGTAATACACACATAGTGACCAATCACCAACCATGTCCTGCTGAGGAGCAATATGTATAACTGTGCAGGAGTCATGCATTATAGGGGCTATATTGATAGTTTGTAGCAAACGTTTAATGTACCAACAAATTAGAGCATTCTGTTACTAAATAATGTCCCTTTGTCAAGGTTGTGACCTTTCTAACTGGATGGAGCCCCAAGACAAGGGTAGAGGGAAGCTGGGCCATAGTGATAGACTGGAGACTCAAATATATAATAGTCCTATTTATTATGAGAAAGTCACGCATGCAAATAGTGTGCACGGTCCTGAAAGAGATTATAGTGAGAAACAGGTACAGGTAAGTGGTAACTGGAGCAAACTGTACAAACCGGTATATAGCTAATATCAGCTGGTATAAGTTGTACAGGTGAAAGTTGAGACAGGCAAGAGACAGCTTCTGGAGTGCCTGCTTCAGAGCCAAGGACTAGAGTGCTCCCTTGTGGCCAAGTAAGGCCTGTTTCTGGGCCAGGCAAGGGAGTGCCCACTTTTTGGTCAGGCAAGGAATACAAGGGTGCTGAATACAGGCTGCAAACAGCAATAGACAAAGGCAGAGATTGAGACAGGACAGGCAAATAGGCATAGCAGGCATTATGGGAAAGTTGAAACAAAAAAAGTCCAAGAAGCAAAAGTACTGAAAGGGCCAAAATACAAAGAAGAGATCAGGTCACACCAAGATTCAATGGTAGGCAGCAATATAAGGTCCAAAATACAGTCAAGATCAAAGTCAGGAAAAACAACAAAAAACAAACAGGACAGAGGAACACAAAAAATGCAATGCCAGAGCAAAAGAGTAAAGGCCTAGGCTACTCTATATATAGTCATAGAGCACCTCCACGATTGGCTGGCATCCAAAAAAGGGTGGAGCTTGAAAACACACCTACAGATGGCAATATTTTTTCCTTAAACTGTTGCAAGAAAACAGCCTCTGGAGGCACAACCATATCAAACTGAAGTCTGAACCTGGAGTTTCCAGATAGGGCACAGTGAAGGAAGTCACCAGTGGTGTCCATGCCATGCAATTTGGATTTTCACAGAAAAAGAGCTTATGGGATCCTGACACCCTTAAAAATTTGGAAATCAATTAAACTGACATACACCCAGTTATGTTTTGTGACTTGCAAACAAGCATAAGAGAGTGGGGATCTTGGTGGCTCGAAGTCAGTCCCAAAATATTGAAGCAAAGAATCTACATAGTCAAGGATAAGTCTGAGGATTTTTAGATAAATTAAGATTCCTTTTAGTGAGATTGAAATATAAACAAGAGTGGAATGGTGAACATATTGCAATTTAGTTATCTGCATTAGATAGTGTTATTTCTAATTTAAAGTAATATGGAATACAAAATTATAACTTTTTAGACTGAGAGAAAGAGGCCTATTTATCAAATGTCTGTCGGACCTGATCTGGTGCGGATCAGGTCAGACAGACATCGCTGAATGCGGAGAGCAATACGCTTTCTGTATTCAGCATTGCACCAGCAGCGTGAGCTGCTGGCACAATGCCACCCCCTGCAGACTCGCGGCCAATCACTCGCCGCCAGCAGGGGGTGTCAATCAACCCAATCGTATTCGATCAGGTTGAATTGCGGCAATGTCTGTCCGCCTGCTCAGAGCAGGCGGACAGGGTTATGGAGCACAGTCTTTAGACCGCTGATTCATAACTACTGTTTCTGGCGAGCCTGCAGGCTCACCAGAAACACGGGCCCTCCAGCTCCATTCAGAGCTTGATAAATGGGCCTCAAAAAGTAAAAACTTGAACCTTTTTGTTGGTTTTGCTACGTGGTTGAAACTTGAACACTTTTAATAAGATCATATTGAAGTAGGTTCATGTGCATTAACAGCTACAGTATGTGCCTGTGGCTGTCATTGTAGTGATATTGTACAAGCAACCAGTAGAGGGCACTTTATTGTGCAGTTTATTCCGTCACTGTATATAAACTAAGCAGTAGTAATATGGAATGACGGGATGTGACATTTAGCTCTGCTTCTTAGCAAAGAGATCAAACTACAAAAGGATTAAATACATAAGGATATTTGAGTTATTTCAGAAAGGTGGTAGACCTGAACTGTGAATTAGTTTCACTACAGAAATTGAATAGTTAAAGGTGGTAGACCTGAACTGTGAATTAGTTTCACTACAGAAATTGAATAGTTAAAGGTGGTAGACCTGAACTGTGAATTAGTTTCACTACAGAAATTGAATAGTTAAAGGTGGTAGACCTGAACTGTGAATTAGTTTCACTACAGAAATTGAATAGTTAAAGGTTTGAGTTAATTTACATTCTTTTGTATTCTGGTTTTTAGTATTGCAATTAGATAACAATTAGATTGTTTGCATAGGTGAGCAATTAGGAGGGACCCCACCCTATCTTTCTGAGGGTATTTAAAGAGATCTGTTTAGCTCTGCTAAACATTTAGCTCTGCTTCTTAGCAAAGAGATCAAACTACAAAAGGATTAAATACATAAGGATATTTGAGTTATTTCAGAAAGGTATATAACATTTCTCTTTTAAATTGTTGTTACTTGAATAGTTTGTACTTTCAGATAATATATTTTGTATTTCTATTAACTTTATATTTTGTTTTTTTATAGGTGGTAGACCTGAACTGTGAATTAGTTTCACTACAGAAATTGAATAGTTAAAGGTGGTAGACCTGAACTGTGAATTAGTTTCACTACAGAAATTGAATAGTTAAAGGTTTGAGTTAATTTACATTCTTTTGTATTCTGGTTTTTAGTATTGCAATTAGATAACAATTAGATTGTTTGCATAGGTGAGCAATTAGGAGGGACCCCACCCTATCTTTCTGAGGGTATTTAAAGAGATCTGTTTAGCTCTGCTAAACATTTAGCTCTGCTTCTTAGCAAAGAGATCAAACTACAAAAGGATTAAATACATAAGGATATTTGAGTTATTTCAGAAAGGTATATAACATTTCTCTTTTAAATTGTTGTTACTTGAATAGTTTGTACTTTCAGATAATATATTTTGTATTTCTATTAACTTTATATTTTGTTTTTTTATAGGTGGTAGACCTGAACTGTGAATTAGTTTCACTACAGAAATTGAATAGTTAAAGGTGGTAGACCTGAACTGTGAATTAGTTTCACTACAGAAATTGAATAGTTAAAGGTTTGAGTTAATTTACATTCTTTTGTATTCTGGTTTTTAGTATTGCAATTAGATAACAATTAGATTGTTTGCATAGGTGAGCAATTAGGAGGGACCCCACCCTATCTTTCTGAGGGTATTTAAAGAGATCTGTTTAGCTCTGCTTCTTAGCAAAGAGATCAAACTACAAAAGGATTAAATACATAAGGATATTTGAGTTATTTCAGAAAGGTATATAACATTTCTCTTTTAAATTGTTGTTACTTGAATAGTTTGTACTTTCAGATAATATATTTTGTATTTCTATTAACTTTATATTTTGTTTTTTTATAGGTGGTAGACCTGAACTGTGAATTAGTTTCACTACAGAAATTGAATAGTTAAAGGTGGTAGACCTGAACTGTGAATTAGTTTCACTACAGAAATTGAATAGTTAAAGGTTTGAGTTAATTTACATTCTTTTGTATTCTGGTTTTTAGTATTGCAATTAGATAACAATTAGATTGTTTGCATAGGTGAGCAATTAGGAGGGACCCCACCCTATCTTTCTGAGGGTATTTAAAGAGATCTGTTTAGCTCTGCTAAACATTTAGCTCTGCTTCTTAGCAAAGAGATCAAACTACAAAAGGATTAAATACATAAGGATATTTGAGTTATTTCAGAAAGGTATATAACATTTCTCTTTTAAATTGTTGTTACTTGAATAGTTTGTACTTTCAGATAATATATTTTGTATTTCTATTAACTTTATATTTTGTTTTTTTATAGGTGGTAGACCTGAACTGTGAATTAGTTTCACTACAGAAATTGAATAGTTAAAGGTGGTAGACCTGAACTGTGAATTAGTTTCACTACAGAAATTGAATAGTTAAAGGTTTGAGTTAATTTACATTCTTTTGTATTCTGGTTTTTAGTATTGCAATTAGATAACAATTAGATTGTTTGCATAGGTGAGCAATTAGGAGGGACCCCACCCTATCTTTCTGAGGGTATTTAAAGAGATCTGTTTAGCTCTGCTAAACATTTAGCTCTGCTTCTTAGCAAAGAGATCAAACTACAAAAGGATTAAATACATAAGGATATTTGAGTTATTTCAGAAAGGTATATAACATTTCTCTTTTAAATTGTTGTTACTTGAATAGTTTGTACTTTCAGATAATATATTTTGTATTTCTATTAACTTTATATTTTGTTTTTTTATAGGTGGTAGACCTGAACTGTGAATTAGTTTCACTACAGAAATTGAATAGTTAAAGGTGGTAGACCTGAACTGTGAATTAGTTTCACTACAGAAATTGAATAGTTAAAGGTTTGAGTTAATTTACATTCTTTTGTATTCTGGTTTTTAGTATTGCAATTAGATAACAATTAGATTGTTTGCATAGGTGAGCAATTAGGAGGGACCCCACCCTATCTTTCTGAGGGTATTTAAAGAGATCTGTTTAGCTCTGCTAACATTAGCTCTGCTATAGCAAAGAGATCAAACTACAAAAGGATTAAATACATAAGGATATTTGAGTTATTTCAGAAAGGTATATAACATTTCTCTTTTAAATTGTTGTTACTTGAATAGTTTGTACTTTCAGATAATATATTTTGTATTTCTATTAACTTTATATTTTGTTTTTTTATAGGTGGTAGACCTGAACTGTGAATTAGTTTCACTACAGAAATTGAATAGTTAAAGGTGGTAGACCTGAACTGTGAATTAGTTTCACTACAGAAATTGAATAGTTAAAGGTTTGAGTTAATTTACATTCTTTTGTATTTTGGTTTTTAGTATTGCAATTAGATAACAATTAGATTGTTTGCATAGGTGAGCAATTAGGAGGGACCCCACCCTATCTTTCTGAGGGTATTTAAAGAGATCTGTTTAGCTCTGCTAAACATTTAGCTCTGCTTCTTAGCAAAGAGATCAAACTACAAAAGGATTAAATACATAAGGATATTTGAGTTATTTCAGAAAGGTATATAACATTTCTCTTTTAAATTGTTGTTACTTGAATAGTTTGTACTTTCAGATAATATATTTTGTATTTCTATTAACTTTATATTTTGTTTTTTTATAGGTGGTAGACCTGAACTGTGAATTAGTTTCACTACAGAAATTGAATAGTTAAAGGTGGTAGACCTGAACTGTGAATTAGTTTCACTACAGAAATTGAATAGTTAAAGGTTTGAGTTAATTTACATTCTTTTGTATTCTGGTTTTTAGTATTGCAATTAGATAACAATTAGATTGTTTGCATAGGTGAGCAATTAGGAGGGACCCCACCCTATCTTTCTGAGGGTATTTAAAGAGATCTGTTTAGCTCTGCTAAACATTTAGCTCTGCTTCTTAGCAAAGAGATCAAACTACAAAAGGATTAAATACATAAGGATATTTGAGTTATTTCAGAAAGGTATATAACATTTCTCTTTTAAATTGTTGTTACTTGAATAGTTTGTACTTTCAGATAATATATTTTGTATTTCTATTAACTTTATATTTTGTTTTTTTATAGGTGGTAGACCTGAACTGTGAATTAGTTTCACTACAGAAATTGAATAGTTAAAGGTGGTAGACCTGAACTGTGAATTAGTTTCACTACAGAAATTGAATAGTTAAAGGTTTGAGTTAATTTACATTCTTTTGTATTCTGGTTTTTAGTATTGCAATTAGATAACAATTAGATTGTTTGCATAGGTGAGCAATTAGGAGGGACCCCACCCTATCTTTCTGAGGGTATTTAAAGAGATCTGTTTAGCTCTGCTAAACATTTAGCTCTGCTTCTTAGCAAAGAGATCAAACTACAAAAGGATTAAATACATAAGGATATTTGAGTTATTTCAGAAAGGTATATAACATTTCTCTTTTAAATTGTTGTTACTTGAATAGTTTGTACTTTCAGATAATATATTTTGTATTTCTATTAACTTTATATTTTGTTTTTTTATAGGTGGTAGACCTGAACTGTGAATTAGTTTCACTACAGAAATTGAATAGTTAAAGGTGGTAGACCTGAACTGTGAATTAGTTTCACTACAGAAATTGAATAGTTAAAGGTTTGAGTTAATTTACATTCTTTTGTATTCTGGTTTTTAGTATTGCAATTAGATAACAATTAGATTGTTTGCATAGGTGAGCAATTAGGAGGGACCCCACCCTATCTTTCTGAGGGTATTTAAAGAGATCTGTTTAGCTCTGCTAAACATTTAGCTCTGCTTCTTAGCAAAGAGATCAAACTACAAAAGGATTAAATACATAAGGATATTTGAGTTATTTCAGGAGTTATTCAGGGTTATTCAGGCTTATTCAGTAGAAAATAATACTTATATTTTTCTTATTGTTAAAGTGTTGCATAGTTTAAAATGTCTCAGATACAGTGCAATGGGTGTTTTGCACTTTTTAATCGTTCTACTTTTTGGAGATTTAGGGGCTGTCCTGTTTGTAAGCAGTTTTCCCTGTTAAGGGAGGAAATAGCTAAACTTCAAGCTAAGGTAAGTAACATACCTGTTACCTCTACAAAGCTGCCTCAGAAAGAAGCCCCTCTACCCCAGAGATCAGCAAGGAGAGGCAGATGGATCACTGTAGGCTCTGGAAGAATTAGAACAGTAGACCAGAAGCATTGCCCACAACCTCTGCCATTGCAAAACTCCTATGCTGCTCTTGCCGAATACACTTGTGATGAGGAGATTGCTGTTTCTGAGCCCTCTGAAGCTGTAACAGGTAATTTAAATCTATTGGCACCTGATTCTCCAGGTAACATAACACAGGAAAGAACTGCAGATGTGTTTTTGAGAAAAAGACTGTTAGTGGGTGACTCTATTTTGAGGAATGTGTATTTAGGTGAAAGTAAAGGAGAAACAAGGGAGGTTAGATGTCTTCCAGGAGCTACTGCTCACAGGGATAGGAATCGTATTTTGAGAATTGTTAAGGCAGCAGGAAAGGGAAGTGAGTTGGATGTGATTGTTCATTTAGGAACAAATGATCTGGCTAGTAATCATGTTGCTGCTGTTCAGAAAGAGTTTTGTGACCTAGGTAATCATTTAGAGACTGTGGCATCAACTCTATCATTTTCTGCTATTTTACCTGTGTATGACCAGGAAGCAGGAAAGATGGAGCGGATAACAACATTTAATTCTTGGTTAGATAAGTGGTGCAGGGAACGAGGATTTGGTTTTATTGGCCATTATAGCTCTGTTTGGAAAGATACTAGGTTATTTAGGAGAGATGGCTTGCATTTGGATGCTAAAGGAACAGAGTATCTGGGAGAGGAGTTCAAATACTTTATTAGAAATCATTTAAACTAATAAAGGGGGGTAGCATTAATATATCCACCTGCCCCCCACAGCATGCCAAAACTGTTAGTCCAAGTAACAATTCTAGAAATTCTAGTAGAAAAATTCTTCGTGCCATGAGCACAAATGCTCGCAGCTTAGGAAATAAATTACCTGAACTCATTTCAATAATGACTAGGGACAACTTGGATTTAGTAGCTATAACAGAAACATGGTACAATGATTTGCATGACTGGGACATAGTCATACCTGGATACAGGTTATTTAAAAAGAACAGAGTAGGAAAGAAAGGTGGAGGAGTTGCTTTGTATGTAAATGAAAATATAAAGGTTACTGAAATTGTAGGAACAAATGATGAGGTGGAAAGTATTTGGGTGACTTTGGAAATTGGAGATAAAAATGTTTTTAGAATAGGGGTTGTATATAGGCCTCCATTGCAGGATGAAAAACTGGACAATCTGTTATTAGATGAAATAACCAAAATGACCATGAAGGGTAAGGTTATAGTACTGGGGGACTTTAATTTGCCAGATATAGACTGGAAGATTCCTTCTGCTAGATCGGCTAGAAGCAGGTATATTCTTGAATCTCTGCTAGGGGAATCACTTGAACAATTAGTCAAGGAACCAACTCGTAAGGAAGCTATATTAGATCTAATACTTACAAACAGTGATACAGTTTCAGATGTGTCCGTAGGTTGAGAACTTAGGATCCAGTGATCATCAATCTGTTTGGTTTAGTATTCATGTTCAGGAACTGTACACCCAGACTAAAACAAAAGTTTTAGACTTTAGGACGGCAGATTTTTCATTAATGGGAGAATACCTAAAAAACTATTTAAAGGGGAAAAATCTTATTACAGGGGTTCAAGAACAGTGGGAATTTGTGAAAGGTGCCATTTTAGATGCAACCGCACACTGTATTAGACATGTCTGTAAAAGTAAAAGAAAGCGGAAACCAATTTGGTTTTCCAAAGAAGTAGCACATGCTGTAAAGACAAAAAAGATAGCTTATAAAAATTACAGACACACACAAGCAGATGATGATATGAAAATATGGAGACTCCAACAAAAAAAGACTAAGCAGTTAATTAGGAAGGTTAAAGCTGATGCAGAAGAGAAGATAGCACAGTCAGTAAAACATGGGGACAAAACATTCTTTAGATATATCAGTGAAAGAAGAAAAAATAAGGTAGGAATAGTAAAATTGAAATCAGTTGATGGTAGAATAATAGAAGGAGATAAGCAGATTGCAGACTGTCTCAATGATTACTTCTGTTCTGTTTTCACTAAAGATTGTGAAGATACAATGTCTACATTAAGGGATGCTATGCAAAATAGAAACAAGCTTAACAGTAATCTTTTTACAGAGGATGAGGTTTTGTTAGCATTATCAAAAATAAATGTTACAAAGGCAGTGGGTCCTGATAATATTCATCCAAGGGTTTTAAAAGAACTTCGTTCAGTGCTAACTGTCCCATTAACTGATCTGTTTAATCAGTCACTATTAACAGGAGCTGTCCCAGATGATTGGAGAATAGCAAATGTAATACCTCTTCATAAAAAGGGCAGTAGAGAAGAATCTGGCAACTACAGGCCAGTTAGTTTAACTTCAGTAGTAGGGAAATTAATGGAAAGCCTCTTAAAGGAAAGAATTATGACTTACATAAAGACAAACAATTTAGAGGACCAAAATCAGCATGGTTTTACTTCAGGGAGATCATGTCAGACTAATCTAATTGACTTCTTTGATTATGTAACAAAAGTATTAGACAAGGGAGGAGCAGTTGATGTAGCATATCTAGATTTCAGCAAAGCATTTGACACCGTCCCACACAATAAACTTATTCACAAACTATATCTCCTTGGTCTAGATTCAAAAATTGTGAACTGGGTGGAATGCTGGCTTAAGGACAGAAAACAAAGTGTCTTAGTAAATGGAGTTCATTCAGCAGAGGGGGCTGTTACTAGTGGTGTTCCTCAGGGGTCAGTTCTGGGGCCTGTTTTGTTTAACATATTTATCTGCGATATCAGCAAAGGGCTACAGGGGAAAGTATGTCTCTTTGCAGATGATACAAAAATTTGCAACAGAGTGGATGTTCCAGGGGGGGTAGACAAAATGAGAAGTGATATACAACAATTGGAGGATTGGACAAACGACTGGGATCTAAAGTTTAACACAGCAAAGTGTAAAATAATGCATTTAGGGAAGAAAAATCCAAATGTTAATTACAGACTCAATGACACTTTACTGACTGTTACAGACGAGGAACAGGACTTGGGAATTATTATTTCAGATGATTTAAAACTTAGTAAACAATGTAGTAAGGCAGCGAGTAAGGCTAGCAGAATGCTTGGATGTATTGGTAGAGGTATTTGCAGCAGAAATAGTAAGGTTCTTATGCCACTTTATAGATCATTAGTTAGGCCTCATCTTGAGTATTGTGTGCAGTTCTGGAGGCCATATCTTCAGAAGGATATTAACAAACTTGAATCTGTGCAAAGGAGGGCTACCAAAATGGTACATGGTCTAAAAAATAAAACTTACCAGGATAGGCTCAATGACCTAAATATGTATAGCTTAGAGGAGAGAAGGGAAAGAGGTGATATGATAGCAACTTTCAAGTACATTAAAGGGTTTAGTAAAACTGAGGCTGTGGGTATTTTACATAAAATGGAAAATTCAAGAACAAGGGGTCATGAGCTCAAGCTAAAGGGTAGTAGATTCAGGAGTAATTTGAGGAAGCACTTCTTTACAGAAAGAGTGATTGATTTATGGAATAAACTTCCTCAAGAGGTAGTAGCAACAAACACTGTGGGGGACTTTAAAAATGCATGGGACAAGCATAGGGCTATCCTACGAACTAGATAAGTTTATACTGTTAGGTAAGGTGGGGCAGACTTGCTGGGCCTATGGCTCTTATCTGCCGTCAATATCTATGTTTCTATGTTTCTATGTGTGTGTTCCCTATTGTCACTCAGCACTGCCTGCTGCAGCTAAAGCACCCTCTGCAGGTCGTCAATTCTTGTATAACAATGCTATGGTTCTCTGAGAGAATTCTGAAGCACATTTGTCCATCAGACACATGTCCCAGAGACTATGTTCCGAGTTTGGCAGATACGCTCCAGAGTGCTCTGTTCTAATTAGAGCCAACCATCTCTGGGAACCTAACCATGGGTCCCACCCGTACGTCTTGTGGTTCTCTGTCTGGGTAAAACTGTATCTATCCTTAGCTATCTAATCTATCTAATCTATCTAGCTTGTGGCCGGACCGTTATCCAACGGCCATTTGTCTGTAGGAATATTGTCCATCGCACAAATGTCAGTTGGACAAATGTCTGTCGGATAACAGTCCAGCCACGTAATGCTACACACATTTCTGCAGTCACCAAGGGTTCATATGCACATTTTTAAAGCTACCTTGGTATACAATTATGTAAAAGGGACAATATTCAACAAGCAAATTAAGATGAAATACAGAAATACATTTGAACTTTTTTTTTTAAAATGTATATTCTAAATGAATAATGAAAGTTTAAATATGGTGTAAGTATTATCAATCCATTTCCATGTCTCCATTACTTTTGGCAGCTTATCACTTAGATACAAACTGATGACTTAAGGAGTTTGTTGTTTTTCCTCCTCTTTGAGCGTGTAAACAGAATACCTTACTCCTATATACAGTACTGACTTTGTTGGAGACAGAATGGCCTTTTCACTTGCAGATTGGAAATATGTAAAATCTGATATTTAAGCTAAGATGGAATATCAGCGAACGTATGATTTATTTATTTCCAATATATTTGTGGTTTTGACTGGCTGGTTTTTATGCATAAAAACCTTTATCATTATTTTATTATCATATACCTAGTGCTGCACTTTAGACTTCACACAAGAGAAACTGCTGTAGCACAGGAAGATTTATGTTCTGTTTCTGCCCAGTCTGGATATTTTGGTACTGGCTGTGAAAGTAGGATCTAGTTCCAATGTGTTATTCTTCTTTTGAGTTGAATAGAGTAACTACTAATATTTAATATAGAAATATCTTGGTGTAATCTCCCAGGAGTGAACTCTCAGACAAATGTGCATGTTTTTTCTACAGTAACAATTCAGCAATCTGTATTTATGTCCTGTCAGTGAGAGTTTCTTTTACTTAGATTAACTAAGTTACATGAAGCAACCAAAAGACAAAGGGAGTCCACCGTGTAAAAATGCACAAAGTGCTATAAATATTATCAAGACAGAAAGAAAAAGGAAACAATATAGAATACAGTTGATATTTCAAAAGTTAAAATGGCTTATTTGGCATTGAGCCAAGCTGTACACCGCTAGCGCAAGTTAAAATCACATCATAGGAAATTAGATAGTCAAATACTAATTAATATAGTCACAATATGCCATAAATAGCAATGGCCCTAAATAGCCATTACACAAATATTTATTACAGTGTGGGTAAATCATTTGTAGAAATTATAAAACTACTGGAATAATCCTAAAACGGTAATAACAAAATGTAAACTGCAATATGACAAGACAAAGGGAGAGAACTATTTAAATATAGGTGTTTTGTAAAGTATTTAAAGGGCCAGTAAACCCACCAAATAAACACACACGCAGAATTATATAACATTAGGTTAGCGCCAGCTTTCTAAATACAAGTATGTCACAGATATTTTCCTACAAAATGTATTTTACGGACCGCCGCTCCTGTCTCTACTGAGCGGGTCTGTTTTTTTCAAAGCGCATCAGGCACGCTGTCTAGTCACACCCGGCCCGATCGCTCCCACTACCAGACGAAAGCGGGAGCGAGCTACATTCATTTTAATGGCACGATCGGGCCGGCTGTGACTAGACAGCGTGCCCAATGCGCTTAGAAAAAAAAACAGACTTGCTCAGTAGAACAAGGAGCGGCGGTCCGTAAAATACATTTTTGTAGGAAAACATCTGTGACATACTTTGATTTATAAAGCTGGCGCTAACCTAATGTTATATAATTCTGCTCTATGTGCAGAATTATATAACATTATTTGGTGGGTTTACTGGCCCTTTAAGGGCTAGATTTATCAACGCTGAGGCGTACAGGGGCGCGTATACTCGCCTCTGTACGCCTCAGCTCGCCTGTTGCGGGGCAAAATTATCCACAGGTAATTAACATTGCACATGAGCGCAATTTTGCGCTCGCGTGCAATCCCGCCCCCTGCCTGCGCACAGCCAATCACGCACGGGCAGGAGCTCGACCGAGGAGATTGAATTTCGCCACAATAGAGGTGGCGTAGATGTTAGGGAAGCAGCGGTCTGGTGACCGCTGCTTGATAAATCACGGCGAGCAAGTTCTTGAGAGAACTTGCTGTCGTAGGGGCTTAATAAATCTAGCCCTTAGTCAGGGTGTGCAATCATAATACCCTAAACATTTACATACACCAAAGTATAAGGCAAATCCTATTACTGCCTTAAAGTAACAAAAAGAGTAATAGATTTAGTGATCTACCTACTATCACCGAGATTACAAGTTTTGCAGTAACAGGGGTGCGCTGCTAATGAGCAATTTTTTTTCACCGCTCACTTAAGACAACGCTGGTATTACAGGTCTTGTTAAACCCAGCATTAGCCGCAAAAAGGTGAGCGTAGAGCAAAATTTAGCTCCACATCTCACCTCAATACCAGCGTTGCTTACGGTAGCGGTGAGCAGGTAAAACGTGGTAAAACGATTTCCCCATAGGAATCAATGGGGCAGAATCGGCTGAAAAAAACACCTGCAAAAAAGCAGCGTTCAGCTTCTAACGCAGCCCCATTGATTCCTATGGGGAAATACATTTATGTCTACACCTAACACCCTAACATGAACCCCGAGTCTAAACCCCCCTAATCTTATACTTATTAACCCCTAATCTGCCGCCCCCGACATCGCTGACACCTGCATTATATTTTTAACCCCTAATCTGCCGCTCCGGACACCGCCGCCACCTACATATCCATATGAATCCCTAATCTGTTGCCCCCAACATCGCCGACACCCAATGTTGCCAAAACCTACCTACAATTATTAACCCCTAATCTGCCGCCCCCATCGTCGCCGCTACTATATTACATTTATTAAGCCCTAAACCTAAGTCTAAACCTAAGTCTAACACCCCCCTAACTTAAATATAATTTAAATAAAACGAAATAAAATTACTACAATTAAATAAATTAATACTATTTAAAACTAAATACCTGTAAAATAAACCCTAAGCTAGCTACAATATAACTAATAGTTACATTTGTATCTATCTTAGGGTTTATATTTATTTTACAGGGAACTTTGTATTTATTTTAACTAGGTACAATAGTTATTAAAACGCTATTAACTATATAATAACTTAATATAAAAAGAAATTCCTGAGGAGGAAAAACCTAAGAGGATGCGCTTGGAACACAGGTTATCAAAGTAGGACCTAACACTTTATGATTGGGTTTGTACCCGTATGCATAAATAAATATAAACAGCACAGTGTTTGGTATGTGTGAAAAATTAATAATAATAACGAAAATAAATTGTGAGCAAAACAAGTGCTCAGGACAATTTGTGCATAATATTAGTGATACATTGAAATCATCAGATATCACAGATAAACAATGATATTTGTGGCGATGAGTAAAATATATAAAAAGTACTTATCAATGTCCCAAAAAATGCTGTGATGTAAAAAATAAGTGACCAATCCTAATATGTGAATGGTGATGTGTTCAGGTGTTTGGCGTGCTCCTCTTGGGTCCCGCTGTGCGATGGGTCAGGGTGTCTAGAATGGAAGATAAACAAGGGGCGCCAACATAGTGTGAATCATTCAAACAACAAATATAAAAGTGATGTGCAAAAAACTACTCACAAGGAAAGTGGCACCTTAAATGAATAAGGTGTGATAAAGCAGGCTGACAATCAAATTCCAGCAGTCAGTACGCTGGAGGTCTCACCCAGAGGACCTGTGGAATCCAGATAGGCGTCTAGAAAGTAGCACCCATGTTTTTTAGGGCCAATGGCCGGACCAGGTGAGCTGCAAGCTGATAGATGTTCTCCTGCTGCACTCACGTCACCGAGACTTTTCTCCAAAACTGACAGTGTCAGTGTATGAAAGGTTCCGTGGTAAAAGTCCTGTTTCAAAAACAAGTGGATCGTGGAAAGAAGCAAAAATACCGGGTTGTGGTATAAAACAAACAGTATTTATTTTGCAACGTGTTTCTCAGTCTATTCCAGACCGTTTCATCAGGCATGATGCCTGATGAAACGGTCTGGAATAGACTGAGAAACACGTTGCACAATAAATACTGTTTGTTTTATACCACGACCCGGTATTTTTGCTTCTTTCCACGATCTACTTGTTTTTGAAACAGGACTTTTACCATGGAACCTTTCATACACTGACACTGTCAGTTTTGGAGAAAAGTCTCGGTGACGTGAGTGCAGCAGGCATTTATCGATGTGAAGCAGACATGATCGGCAATATTGGATCATGTCCACTCACACATTAATAAATAGGCCCTTTGGGGTGCAGTACAACTCCAGATATATAGAGGGACAAAGTTTATTTCAGGGCTTTACAAGTTACAGTCAAAATCTTCTGCTGTAGGGTATAAGATGCTGTGCACATAGAGGCAGACAGGGATAGCAGATTATTAGAAGAGATGTGCATTTGTGACGAATATATGGATATTCCTTTCATTTTACCAAAACAAATATATCATTGTTATCCTTAAACTGAGTTTTACATGGTATAATACTTACCTGTAGCACTGTGGGGGTCTCACTAATCCGACCTTTATTCACAGAGTCCAGGGCCACGCTAATAGCAGGATTAGTGTGGATGTATCCCGTAGCCTGTGCTAAAGGAGAAGGTGCTTTAGCACAGACTCTGGGATCCACCGCACTAATTGTCCTATTGGAGTGGCCCTGGACTCTGAAGAAGGCTCAGATTAGCGAGGCCCCCACAGTGCTGCAGGTTACACTATGCATTTACTCTCATTTTAAAGAATGTGTAATAAAGGGATGATCTATCTTTTTAAACAATAACAATGTTGGTGTTTACTATCCCTTTCATGTCAGATATCACTCAAGTCTAAGCCGATGGTGCACTAATTTTGCACAAGCAATAGAGGTCCTCATGTAGTGCTGTGCTATACTATTAATAATACTGTTTTTTTTCTTCAGGTCTTTAAAAGCTTTTTATTTTACAGTGCTAATTTAGATGAAAAGTTTTGTGCCTGTTAAAATGCTTCGGATAAAATATTACCATCTACCTGTAGTATTAAATTATGTGTTATTCTTTGATCAAGGCCGCACAAAAGATAATGGAACTTGCACTTTTGATTCTGCTCTACTATATTTGCAACCTTTGAAGTTATTTAGAAGTAAACAAGAGCTTTTATGAAATTCAGCTAGAGGTTCCAGTTGATTATCTCTACATATGTCCTTCTAAAGCCTTAGTAAATGTACTTAGATGTTCCATCAGGAATTAGAATTTCCATTTTCTTTGTAAAGAGAGAATTCAGCAAGTCCCTAAAATCTATAAAGTGGAATTTCTGCTAGAGGTCAGAACATTCACATCTCTAACCTTTCTATGCTGTTTTGACTTTTTAAGAAGTGCACTCTGTGGATTGGTTTAAGGGCCAAATGCAGCAATAAATTAGTGCTGCACATCACGGATGCTTAAAAAGCTGACATTAAATATTGAACAGAATGTCCTATACAACACATTTGTCCTGCGCAGAGAGATTCCTTTTTTGGTTATGGTGGCTTTAAAAAGAGACCAGGTCATTGTGACTCTGCATTTCTTATATTGACATAAACATCTTTTTCTGCAATACTTTCAGGTAAATCCCTTCATAAAAACCATTGCAATCCGGATATTTGCATCACAACCAATGCTTTATTTTTTGTCATTTTCTGTTGTGAAGAGCCTTTTTTATATTCATGGAGATGGGTGGCATAACCAATCAGACCAGGTGCCACCTACCCCAAAGACCAATTTTAATGACCAATTTTAATGAAATTGTTCTGTAAAAAATCATATTTCTGGAAAATGTAAATTCGTATTGAAATTATGCAGGAGAGAAATGATCTAACTTGAACAGTAGTCATATAAAAACTATAGGGCAGTGGCACATTTAAAAAACTTTACTATTTCCTTACTAGGCGATAAGTCTGCCCAGAGGGCAGTGTATGTTTAAAAAATACAAACCCCAAGCTAAAGTTACAAAAAATAAAAAAGTAAATCTACAGAAAGAAATAAACAAAGGTATCCAAAAAAAAAAAAAAAAAAACTAAACTAATACCCCTATAAAAGTAAAAAATCCCTCCAAAATAAAAACATCCCCTAATCTACTACAGGTAGCCTTCAGTTTACGCCAGGGTTAGGTTCCAGAAGGAATGGTTGTAAATTGAAATAGTTGTAAATTGAAACCCAGTTTATAATGTAAGTCAATGGGAAGTGAGAGAGATAGGTTCCAGGCCCCTCTCAAAATTGTCATAAGTAACACCTAATACATTATTTTTAAAGCTTTGAAATGAAGACTTTAAATGCTAAACAGCATTATAAACCTAATAAATAATCGCACAACACAGAATATATAATTAAACTAAGTTAAATGAACAAAAACATTTGCTAAACAGCATTATAAACCTCATAAAATAATCACACAACACAGACTTCACTTGCATTTTTCAGCAAACCGTTCTTTCTATGCATTCCAATCTGGACTGATTTATAGACAGCAAGATCTTGTTCCTTTGAAATCTGCTCGATAGCTCAGGTCTGGTTAAACTGATTAATTTCAGCTTGCTTGGCTTTGCTGCAACACAAGCGGACAGCTCCACCTTCTGGCTATTTTAATAAATGCACTGCTTCTCAATGCTTTTCAATAGCAGTCACATGACTGGAAGAAAAGGTTGTTATTCTGAAACGGTGTAAATTGAACCGTTGTAAAACGAGGGCCACCTGTACTTAAATACCATTAGCACTTAAAAGGGCCTTTTGTAGGGCATTGCCCTAAATTAAATAACTCTTTTACATTTAAAAATTACTAAATCCCTCATAACAATAAAACCCCCCACCCACCAAACCCCCTAAAATAAAATAACCTAACACTAAAAAAATAAACAATCCATTGCCCTTAAAGGGGTATTTGTATGGGCATTGCCCTTAAAAGGGCATTCAGCTCTTTTACTGCCCTTAAAAAGGCAATCAGCTCTTTACCAGTCTAAAAAACACTAATCTAAAAAAAAAAAGCCACCCCAAAAAAAAAGCCTAAGACTAAGCCCCAAATAGGTACTCACCGTTCCTGAAGTCCGGCGGAGAAGGTCTTCTTGCAGGCGGCTCCATCATCTTCTATCTTCATATGGAACGAAGGCGGCGTGGAGTGAAGGTGTGGAGGTGTGGAGCTGTCTTCCCCGATGCGTGGATCCTCGGCGGCGTTCCTCAATGGCGGTGGTCATCGCCGGTGTGGAGGTTCCTCTCCTTCCAATGTCCATTGTACACTGAAGATTGAATGCAAGGCATTGCATTCAATTTGGGGTACCTTGCATTCCTATCGGCTGAAATTTTGAAATCAACCAATAGGATTAGAGCTACTGAAATCCTATTGGCTGTTCAAATAAACCAATAAGATTTTAGTAGCTCTCATCCTATTGGCTGATTTAAAAATTTAAGCCAATAGGAATGCAATGTACCCCAATAAATATGGGGTACCTTGCATTCAATCTTTAGTGTGCAATGGACGATTGCATGAAGAGGAGCCTCCACGCCACCCAGAACTGCCGCTGCCAAGGACCGCCGCCGTTGAGGACCGCAGCGGAGGATCCATGCATCGGGGAAGCCAGCGCCGCACCTCCGCTCTACGCCGCCTTCGCTCCAGATGAAGATAGAAGATGATGGAGCTGCCTGGAAGAAGACCTTCTCCAGCAGACTTCAGGAATGGTGAGTACCTATTTGGGGCTTAGTTTTAGTATTTTTTGTATTTTTTTTAAGATTAGGGATTTTAAGGGCAGTAAAAAAAGCTAGGGCAATGCCCACACAAATGCCCCTTTATGGGCAATGGGTAGTTTAGTTTTTTTTAGTGTTAGGTTTTTTTATTTATGGGGGGATTGGTGGGTGGGGTTTTTTTACTGTTAGGGAGACAGCATTTTTTTATGTAAAAGAGCTGTTTAATTTAGGGCAACACCCTACAAAAGGCCCTTTTAAGGGCTATTGGTAGTTTAGTTTAGATTAGGGGGTGTTTTTATTTGAGGGGGGGCTTTTTTATTTTCATAGGTATTAGGTATAATTTTTTTATTTTTGATCATTTTGTTTGACTTTTTTATTTTTTGTAATTTAATGTTAGGATTTTTATTTTAATTGTAATTTAATAATAAATGGGGTTAAATTAGAGGGTGTTAGGTTAGGGGACTTAGTATATAAATAAGTTATTTGTGTTGTGGGGGGTCTATTGATTAATATATTAATTAGGTTTATTGCAATGTGGGGGTTTGTCGGTTTAGGGGTTAAAAGGTTAATTAGGTTTATTGCGATGTGGGGGTTTGTCGGTTTAGGGGTTAATAGGTTAATTAGGTTTATTGCGATGTGGGGGTTTGTCGGTTTAGGGGTTAATAGGTTAAATAGGTTTATTGTGATGTGGGGGTTTTGAGGTTTAGGGGTTAATAAATTATTTAGGTTTATTGCGATGTGGGGGGTTGGCGGTTTAGGGGTTTAATATTTTAATTATGTTATTTGCGGATTAGGGGTTAATTACTTTATTAGTAAAAGAAATGCCAAGATACAGCGCTACACTACCCTCAGATGAGGGTTGGGTTGCTAAAGATGGTGTCCACGACTAGGAATGTGTATACATAAAGGTTAATATATAATATTGTGTTACACAAAGAATATATATAAAACCATGTGAAAAAGTACTTAAAAGGTAAAAGATTAAAAACAAAATATATATATATAGGATGTGATATTAAAATGTATTAAACAAACATTTTATTAACATAAACTGACAGTTAAAAATACAGTTAAAAATAGATTCAACAATCTAATGGATTGCCCCATACAATGTCCAAGAAGTTATGTCCTATGTAACATACAAGTGTTTAAGTCCCATACCAAAATGTCCAAAGCAAATGTTCAAGGTTAATATCCAAAAAAAAAAAAAAAAAAAAAATGATAATATGTCCAAAGTTGGTGTAAAAATAAAAAAGGTGAAAAAATGTAAAAAATATATTAAATATTTTTTGAAAAGATGAAAAAATTAATAAAAATATATAAAAAATATATGAGTTGTGATCAGCAACCCATATGGAAGGAATATAATATATGTGATAGTGAATAATTCTCGTGAGGTGTACACCTAAAAATAGTGTATAAAAATGTGTGTATATAAAAGGGTGTGGTAAAAAATGTGTCATAAAAAATGTGTCATAAAAAAGGATTCAAAATCCTGGTGAAATAAATAAAGTCCAAATTGCTCCAAAAAAATGTGTATATAATTCCAAGTATTCCAAATGTGAGTGTAGAAAGTGCTGGGTTGATGTTCCTCTTCTTAAAAGGTTATCAAATGTAATGGGATATCCTCCTGTACCTAAAAAAGTGTACAGAAAATAGACATAGTGCAATAAAATCACTTTAGAATGACAACAACAGTATTCTACTCACCAGATATATTCTGAGCTGCAATTCCAGTGTATAGCCAACGCGTTTCGGTCCTCAGGGACCTTTCTCAAGACTGGTAGCAGCTGTCTGGCTTCTACACCTTAAGTGTGTTTTGATAGCCAATGGGATGGTTTGTGGAAATTGCGCCTAAAATTCGCGTTCGGATTAGGGGTTAATTACTTTATTGTTTTGCGATGTTGGGGTTGGCGGTTTAGGTGTTTGTTAATACTTTGCGCAGGAGGTTAGGTTTTTTTGTTATACTTTGTGCGTGTGGTTAAGTGTTATTTTTTTTTATTATTTCTTGCAGGCGGTTACGTGTTTTTTAGTTATTTTGTGCGAGCGGTTGCATTTTTTTTTTTTAAGGCTTCGGGTTTGCCTATGCTGCATCCAGGTGGATTCTGAAAATGGCAGGGTGGTGAAAAAATCCACCGAAGGTGCATCCAGGTGGATTCTTTTTGCTGCGCACGCAGCCAACATTCTTTTGACTGCCTCGCACAGCCAACATTCTTTTGAGGATGCGTGCGCAACTGGCGACGGCGACAAACACGTTAGAAACGCGATTATAGTATAGATTGTAAAATTAGTTTTCCCGCCTCTGCTAGTGGTTTGAATAATGGTAAAAATGTAGAGTGTGATTAGGGATACTACACTTCTGCTCTCCTAGCTAATCCCAATATGGAGTGTGCTAACCTCATAAAGTACACCCTTAGTTCAAAAAGAAAATGTGGGGGAGGGATAGCGCTAACGAATAGCTGAGAGCCAAAATATCTAAAAAACTCTAATGAGATAGTGCATTACTAGTATAAATAATAAAAATCGAATTAAAATTAGCGTGTCTACGTAGCCAAAAAAAGGATTGGATATATATGTACAAATAAATCAATATTTATTATAACAATATAAGATAAATTCTAACATAAATTCCAACAGATAACTCCTATAAAAGATGCCGGCATCAGGTAAAAAATGAGTGTATCTAAAAGACTGCAATGAGAGTGACCATCTGAGGCTCTCAAACAAACAAAATCATTAGCAGCATATATGACTAAACAGAATTATTAGCAGCATGCATAACCAACCAGAATTATTGGCAGCCTATATGACAAAAACAGATAAAATAACTATAAAGTCTATTAAAAATGCTTAATATCAGTATTCCCAAAATGGAGCTGATCCGTGGGTGATAATGTTTACCAGTGTGATCCGTGGGTGGTAATGTTTACCAGTGTGATCTCCTTAGGGGGTAATGTTACCAGTGTGTCAATTCAAAGACCGGGTAAAAACGGAGTGATGTGAGAAGTAACTTTATCTTCTTTCTGTATGGCTTTCCTCCGTTTTTTAGCCTGTTTTTAGCCAGTATTGTTTGAATAATGGTGTTCCATGGGTATAGCTGAAAGTTCTCCTCCAGGTCTAGCGTATTTTGTAAATATTTTCCCCCAACAGATCTCGCTGTTTTTCTCGCAAACTGAAAGGCTGTGAGATAGGGTAATAAATGCTTTGTATAAAAACACATGCATAAATAGATTGTCATACACTATACTCTGAAAGCAGAGTAATTATATTTGCATTAGCTGCAATGTTTAATTTATAAAGTGCGCCCCCTGCTTTACTCTCCCCAACTTAGTTTCTCTTTACAATAATCTCTATTACTTTCTATGGGAGACATCTCATGACTCTCAGGGACAGCCCCTTTTATTTTACATAATGACTTGAGGGCAGCCCCTGCAAGTATCAGAGTGTTTTTCACATCTGGACGGTGAAATTGTCATCATTGGGCTCTTAGTATTATATCATTGGCTTTTTATTAAGGGTATTGGGTTGGGCATTGCACTCAGAAGGGCATTTAGCTATTTTGTTGCCCCCTCAAAAATAAAAAAAATGTATTCTAAAAAAATTAAAAAACTCTATCACTAAACCCCACAGATGGTACTCATCAAAGTTTAATCTGTCTCCTACGTGGCAGTGGTGGTCCATCTTCATCCCAGAAGCGGCAGTCCATCTTCATACTAGCAACGGTGGGCCATCCTCCTCCTTTTCTTATCTTTAGATCTTCCATCCTCAACATCCTCTTCATATTATTTTTTACTTTTTGTTTACTCACCTGAATAAACTTTTATGATTTTTTCCAATGATGTTTGTCCTTTTACAACAAAAGACTGATAGGAATTGTCCATATCAACCAAGAAACAATCATACAGCAGACCTCAAAGTGCTGGTAACTCTAAGATGGATGTAACAGATTTCTGTAACCTACCTTAGCTCAGTAACTAAACTGCTGGGTTTTTTTTTACTTCTATATTTATAAAATTTATATTTTTATCCTACCGTTTTCAGAAGCTGCCTTCGTCCCCCTTCATTTCCTATTTTTAGTGACGTAGAGAGTAGTCCCACCCACATTCTACATAGCTAGAAATCCACATTTGAGTTCGATAGTAAACTAGCCTTTGTTTTCCTTCTAGTGCCATATGGCTAGCGTTATTATTGGCTAAAGACACAAATCTTCAGAAATGTTTAAAAAGCCACATTAGGAAATGGCAGAGGAAGAACTTATACATTGTAGGTAAGAATTGCTTTTAATTTTACAGGGATGCAAACAATTAATTTTCATGAATTAAACATTTAAATATAGATATTGCCACAGCACAAAAATAAAACATATTAATCATTTTCTTTTTTTGTACTTTTAGGTTCCTTTAAGAACTTGAATTCAGATATATAATTGGACTAAATAAACTTTTATAAAACTATGCACATTTTCCACAAGGCAGCAAAATATTTTGACTCCTGGTTTATATTGGTTATATTTTTATTGCGGCTCTTTATGCGTTTCGGAAGTAGAACGCATATTACAATTTTTAAGTAAACAAGATCGCTTGAGCTCAATTACATTTATCGGGCTTCGGGTTAGTGCGACTTCAGAGTTCTGGTTAACTGTTATGCAAGAATAAAAAGATTAAAAACATACATCAAAAATACATTCAAAATTACAGTCACACTCAGAAAATCACTGTCTGATAAAAAAATGTTTTATTAAAAACAATATTGCTTAAAAAAGTTATAAAGGCTCAAAGATATGAGGTCTCAGGTGTTAGAAGAAAAAAAAAAGACTTTAACATAGAGATACATACCGACATGTCTAAATATGTATTTGCATTTATGTATATTTTATGTACATATATATATCAGTAAAATAAAAATATCCAGAAGAGAGACAGCACTCACTGGTCTTGGTATTATAAAAAGTAACCTTTATTTAGCGTATAAAATCCATGCATGGATTTTATATGCTAAATAAAGGTTACTTTTTTATTATACCAAGACCAGTGAGTGCTGTCTCTCTTATGGATTTTTATATATATATATTTATGTGTTTACAGACTTATATACACATATAAACACATAAATACACATGTATACATAAATAGACATATAAATAAGTGCATTGGAGCCATGTAGCAGCCATGTAGCAGAAAACATGTAAAATCATATTTATGCAATATTCGTATTAAATAAAGTGCTTAAGTGTATTTACTGTAAATATTTCACATTCCAATGTTCTTCACATAGGGGAATATGTTCTTAGTATTTTTAAATATACATTCCTCTAAATACATGTATATATCTTTACTATATAATCATCTATATATATATATACTGTATATATATATATATATATATATATATATATATATATATATACATATATATATATATATATATATATATATATATATGAATAAATAGAACATATTCTGCTATGTGAAGAACATTGAAATGTGAAATATTAATAATTTCATGTGGAGTTAGAGTACTTGAGAAAATGCGATTGAGTTTGCACACTAGTAGGGTGTTCGTTTCTCTCCCCCCCCCCCCCCCCCCCACACACACACACTTTTCACGCTCCATTAACTTCAGGCGAGAATACGTTAACCTGATCGCAATACTGTAACACGCAAAAAGCCAAAATCTAGCGATGTCAACACACAAGCGGAAGTGCTAAATAGCATTCCACTCTATCCCTTTATATTAATCATAGATTATAATGTACTAACTTTGTCCTTAAAACTAAACTGATCTTCATTCAGCAAATAAAACTTGAAATGGAATGACATCTCCTAAAGTTTAAATATTTGTGAACGGCCTTTAAGAAGATGACAGTAAATTGTGTATTTTTTGTGGCAGGGCTACTAATTGTGCCGGACCGACAATGGAGGGTGAGTTAAGATGAGATTGGCACATCAGTGCCTTCCACAAGAATCTAGGACGACCTCTCCCCGCTGGGAGAAACACAGTCCTTTCTTCCTATATCAAACAGAATTCATATCAGAAATCTAAACAGTGTAAAAAAAAAAGACATATCTTTGATCCATATCATCCTTTTGGTGGCTGCCAGTGATTGATGTTGGCTTTTTAAACGGGTTGAGAGGTTAGGTAGTTACCTATTTTATTACATAATCCTAACATTTCTCTCCTGCAGGACCTTGTGTAGAGATCCTATGTAGAAGCAATGAAAAGCCACTCACTGCCACTAATTATGTCACATTTGGTCATGGAGAGATTTTTTTTTATAATGGGATATTTTTCCCCAATTAAATTCTGTGAAAATAGCCATTAATACCGCAACCATAAAAAGATGTCATCTGGCTTAGTGATGTGGTGTAGGATTTTGTATTATGTATGTGATAAAGATGATATATTCACATTAGATTTCAGTAGACACATTATTATATCACCAATGCATATTAATTAACTCATTTGCAGCATCTTTTCTCTAATAATTATTAGATCATTAAAGGGACATTAAGCCTCTAGCTTTTATGTAAAAATGCTCCATAGAAAATACAAAAAAGCTAAACTACATTTGTAACTGAGGTTTTCAAAATGCTGCAAATTTTCTTACCGGCTATTTTATTTACAGCATTTGCAGGTTACAAATTTTGCTTTAATGGCCTCTCTAAGGACCGTAGGACAAAGTACAATTTTTTCAGATGCTTAATCTCCTTTTTAAGCAACATGAAAGTGTAAAAAGAAAATGCTGTAATGTTATTTCTGCTCTATTGCTAAAACCTTTTAAAACAGTTAAAATCAGCAGCAGTGCAGCAATCCACTACTAATGAGCCAATGACAAAAGCCATATGTGCTGACCACTATTCACGAGCTAGCTCCTGAGTGTACTTATATATACTTTCAACAAGGGATACTAGAAGATCAAAGTAAATTCATTTTTACTTTTGTCATAATTTTTAAGGGAGAATTTATTTTTTCTTTTAATAAATAAGTGTGTGTGTGTGTGTGTGTATGTGTTTATATAAGTGTGTGTGTGTATGTGTTTATATAAGTGTGTGTGTGTATGTGTTTATATAAGTGTGTATGTGTATATGTGTTTATATAAGTGTGTGTATGTGTTTATATAAGTGTGTGTATATATGTTTATGTAAGTGTGTGAGTATGTGTTTATTTAAGTGTGTGTGTGTATAAGTGTTTATATAAGTGTGTGTGTATGTGTTTATATAAGTGTGTGTATGTATGTGTTTATATAAGTGTGTGTATGTACTGTATATGTGTGTGTGTGTGTGTATTTATGTGTGTATGTATGTGTATGTGTTTCTATGTGTTTTTATAAGTGTGTGTGTGTATGTGTTTATATAAGTGTGTGTATGTGTTTATATAAGAGTGTTTATGTGTATGCATGTGTGTGTATGTTTAAATAAGTGTGAGTGTGTGCATTTATGTGTGTGTTTATATAAGTGTGTAAGACTATAATTATGGCTATTTGGACCAAACGTGCTATACTTTAAAGTACTTTCACTCCCATGTGTGTATTTTTATGGGGGGGGGGTTACTTGCTGTCCATCAGAGACACTGTATTTTTGTTTTCTCTGTATATTTTGGGTTATCAGTTTTCATTTTTCTAATTGGCGTGACCTTTTGGGTGGAGTGAGATTGATACGATATAACTCATACTATTTTAGCGTTAGTATTCTTGCTTCCATTGTGACCTTAACGGGATACTAAACCCAAATGTTTTCTTTCATGATTCAGATGGAGCATGCAATTTTAAGCAACTTTCTAATTTACTCCTACTATAATCTTTTTTTCATTCTCTTGCTATCTTTATTTAAAAAAGCAGGAATTTAAATCTTAGGAGCCGGCCAATTTTAGGTTCAGCACCCTGGATAGTGCTGGCTTATTGTTGGCTACATTTAGCATACCAATAAGCAAGCATAATCCAGGTTCTGAACCAAAAAAGCTTTACATTCCTCCTTTTTAAATAAAGATAACAAGAGAACGAAGAAAAATTGATAATAGGAGTAAATTAGAAAGTTAAAATTGCATGCTCTATCTGAATCATTAAAGAAAAAAATGGGTTTAGTGTCCCGTTAAAAAGAAACTGTCATGACTTTTGCATGAATGTAGAAAGTAATTAAAAAATGGTCCTTCTTTAATTAAGGATGGGTTATAGTTATTTTCCCATGTTTAGACCTAGAATTATCTCTAGTTAAAGTGACAGAAAACCCCAATATGTTCTATCATGATCTTTATAGAACATACAATTTTAAACAGCTTTACTTATATTCTGTGTTACAGGGGGCAAGCAAACCAAAGTAAATTTTGAATCAGAAATCAGAAAAAAATCTACTGCTCATTTAAAATTCAAGTGTTATGCAAGTGTTATTGCATTGTCTTTTGATTATGTATGTATAGATTATACAATCCTATTTAATGGTTCCTTAATGGGACACCAAACCCAATTTTTTTTCTTTCATGATTCCGATAGAGGATGCAATTTTAAGCAAATTTCTAATTTACTCCTATAATCAATTTTCTTCGTTCTCTTGCTATCTTTATTTAAAAAGCTGGAATGTGATGCATAGGAGCCGGCCCATGTTTGGTTGAGAACCTGGGTTATGCTTGCTTATTGGTAGGTAAATGTAAGCCTCCAATAAGCAAGCGCTATCCATGGTGCTGAACCTAAAATGGGCTGGCTGCTAAGATTTACATTCCTGCTTTTAAAATAAAGATAGCAAGAGAACAAAGAAAAATTGATAATAGGTGTAAATTAGAAAGTTACTTAAAATGTCATGCTCTGAAAAATTGCATGTCCTAGTGGTTCCGGAGGAGGAGCCCAGGTGTATGGTCATGCAAGACACCTGCTCTGATCTACCTTCCCTCAAGCCTGTTGGCGGGAAATCAGCGCCCAAACCCTCAGACCTAGGGCGGCTTGTGTAGCCAAAAATCACCGCTATCGGAACCTGCATTAGTGCCATGTCAAAGCACTAAACTGCATTTAGCAGTATCCACAAGGACCTATAATATTTTTGGCAAAATCTATCGCTCAAACTTATAAGCCATAGAATTATTACCAAACCAGCTATATTAAGTAGCGAAGAAAGTATAGAGGGGTTTTTTGTGGCTAAATCAGCACATCTACTATTCGCACTTTGCTGAACTCTCCTCTGTCGGACGCTGGTGCTTACAAACAGACTCATTAGTTCCAAGGGCGGAACTTTACCTGAATCCCTAACAAAAGAAATTGGGTACCGACTAAAACAGCAACCATTCTGACTGTTGTTATCCCAATTTTAACCTTATCTGGCCCTACGGAGCAACGGAGGCGAGCCGGCTACTCTGACTAAAACTTGACTTTTCTAGCCCCACTGACCTGGTCTGGGACGAAGACTTCTCACTCGCTGGATAGCACTGGCCTAAGTAGCAGTCGCCGTGCACCTTGGCTCACAGCGTTCTGAGCAGCGGGAAAGACCGGAGGCGCAGTGATACTCTGGGCGCCAGTTCCTATTGGCTAAGGATATCCCTCCCACCGGTGCTGCGTGAGGGATCCGGGCCACGTCTCACTGATGCGCTGCTTGGTCTGACCCAGGCAGCTGCGAACCCTTGACGCCTGGACTAGGCTCGGCTCTACTGGGTGTCTGGAATTGAGACACTCCCGGCTTCTTTGTTTGTCAGCCCGGTGCTTCCCCTCCCACCGGTGTTGCGTGTAGGGGAAGCCCGGTTTTTCGGAAAGGAGGCTCCAGATAACGTACACTCCTGGCCAGGAGCTGGTAAAGTATACGAGACTCAAACTGTCCTATGTATGCACTTCCTCAATGAACTCTAGAAAACATAACACCAGCCTTTACATGTACTTTAGCAGTTAATATCTTCCCTTCTTGAAAACATATTGACTTTGCCTCTCTTACAAAAAGCCTATATGCAAAATACTATCTTTGGGATGGACTTTTTATATGTTCTAGGATAAAGCCCTGGACTAAGAGCAAGGAAACACACAGACAATAGGAAAGAGAAGGGGGAAAGATAAAGAAGAAAGGAAAGCACATATTGAACTGTTTCTATTTCACTGAGTATTTAACCTTTTTTTATATAATAGATTCCAATAGATCCACTGGAATCTCTTCTATACAGATAAATGTTGAAAGGTCTCCTTTGATTTAGGAGTGCTGGATATGAAAAGAAAAATATTCGTGTGAAACTCTGTAAAGAATCTCCCTTATTTTCTTAAGAAATCAATATGTCTTGGAAATGTATGAAAATATAATCTGCATGAAAAATTTAAAGTGTAAAAAATTTTTCTAAATAGCTAGATACTGAAGAAAGGCTCTTAAAACCTAGTATTTACAACTGTTAACCTAGATTAATGCCTCGCTTATAAATACCGGTAGAATAATGAATATGATGTTACTTTAAATCATCCTGGTTTGATATTCCTTATAGATACTAGGGAAGCTTGAATACAAAGTATAACATTACTAAGATAAACTGAGAATACTTGACAAGAGAGCATCTTAATATTAAATTGGTAATCCTTCTCTGGCTTTGTATCAAAGGTACTATGAACACACATAAATAAGTTTAAATGTTGAATATGCAGACGCATAAAAAGTTTCCTGATTTATATAGCAACGCTACCCTATTATTAACATATAAAGACACAAACATATGTGAATTATTGCTTATCTTTCTATTTTAAGCTGATTACTCTCACTTGGGGAAGATAGGGAGTTAGAAAAGGAATGTAACATTGATATTGAACTCAGGAACATAGCAAGACTAATAAAACTAGCTACTACAAACTATACTTACGGCAGATTTCATAAGATTAAATATCTGGAAACGTTAACCCCCACCCCCATTCTTTATTAAATTTGAAAACTATCACTGTATGAGAAAGAGATAAAGAGAACAGTCACCTAACCTTCTCCGCTCATACATTTAATGTAATAAATAGATGACTGCTGTCTTGATTATCAAGAGTTAAATATTCCTGAAAAAGTGTATGTTTTTTTTTTTTTTTTTTTTTTTTTTTTGGTATTTAAATTGGTATTAACCTCCTGTAACTGAGCCTCTGCCATAATCCTGAATAAATTTAAATTGAACACTCATACCGATAACTAGAGTAAACCCACACCCCTACTAAAACCCACGCTAGCCAGTTTAGGCTAACTTAAACTCCCTCCACCACTATCCCCTTGGAGTATAATTTTCCCTCACATTCTTTCACACCAACACTTCCTCACATTCCTTTATTTTTTAAACAACACTTGAGAATAACGTACCCACACAGTAAACGTCTTTTCACAATCACCTCTCCCTCACTAGTATAATAAACACGTGGTCTATGGATAAATTTATTTCTACTGTACCCAAAGCACCATCACCGATTATGGCAGCCAGACACAGGGACAGGAAACCTAAAAACACTCAGGATTTAATTACTGAACCGCAATCAACCTCGCTCCATGCAGCGCCTATGCCAGAGTCTTTCAATCTACAAAATTTGGTAGAAAGCATTACTGAAGCTCTTACACCTAAATTCGATGCCCTTCGGGCAGAGATTAAACAAGATATCTCCTCACTAACACAAGAGATCAGACAATTCTCCAATAGACTACAGGAAGTAGAACAGCGTGTGTCAGATCTAGAAGATCTAACAGTAGGGCATAGCTCTAAAATAGGAACCTTAAGTAATAATACTCAAAAAATATTTGATAAATTGGAAGATCTGGAGAACCGATCCAGAAGAAATAATATACGAATAATAGGCCTCCCAGAGGACAAGCAATACGATGATCTATGTTCTTTTATATCTGACACGCTCACAAAGGCTCTTGGTATTCCTTCAACTTACCACCCAATTTTGGTAGAGAGAGCTCATAGACTTGGCACCCCTAATTTACATAATAAAAATGACAACCGCCCCAGACCAGTGATTGCAAGGCTACTTAATTTTCAGGACAAAAATATGATTTTACAATATTTCAGAAAAAATCAGCCAATTCTCATAGACAAGGCCAGAATCTTACTTTTTCAAGACTTCTCGGCCTATACAGCTACTAAGAGAAGAGAGCTGGCCCCGATCTGTACCAAGTTCATACAGAGTGGCCACCGTGCCACTATAACATATCCCTTTAAATTAAAAGTTGTAGCTAATGATAAAACACATATATTTGAGGAGGTTCAATTGGCTGAAAACTTTCTGAAGACTCTAAGCGCATACACTCACTAAGAAATGATTTTGTTGTATAAAGAAGAATTAGGTCTTGTGATTAGGGAACCCCCTTGGGTTAGGGTGGTTTTGTTCAATGTATGTTGGTCTCTTCCCCCTCCTTTCCCCCCCCCCCCCCTTTTTTCTTTTTTTTTTTTTTTTTTTTTTTTTTTTCTCTCCCCTCCCTCTCCCTCGCATAAATGATGCAATTGACCAATAATTTAAAATTAGTGTCCTGGAATGTAGGAGGTATCTCCACTCCCATCAAACGGAAAGCGATACTCACCCACCTCCGAAAGATTAAAACTGATATTGGCTTTTTACAGGAAACCCATCTAAATTTAGAAGAATCTTTAAAACTGAAGACACAATGGGTTAGAGAAGTCTTTGCAGCACCAAGTATTGGGAAAAAGAGAGGCGTGGCCATACTGATTGGGAAAAGACCTGGGGTGATGGTTTTGCACTCTGAGGCTGACTCTGAAGGGAGATACATATTGGTAAAAATAAAAGTCTCACACACAACTTATACACTCTGTAATATATATGGACCAAATAATACTGATCCTGAATTCTGGAATATGATCCAGTCAAAACTTCTTTTAATTAGTGAAGGACACTTGATCTTAGGAGGTGACTTTAATATGGCACCAAGTTGCCCTCTAGATAGACTTAGAAATAATGCTAAACACTTAAAACAGAAAAAAGATAACCTAGACTCCAAAATAGTTAATCAAATCAAGAATAATTTAATTTTACGTGATATTTGGAGAGCTCAGAATCCCGACACACAAGATTACACCTGCTTATCAAAAGCGCATAAAACCCTTTCTAGGATTGATCTATTTCTAATAGATCAGCATATACCTATAACAAAAGTAAAAGCGGATATAATGCCAATTCTTTTATCTGATCACGGTCCTATCTCTCTTGAACTATATCTTGATCACTCTAAACCTAAATTATCACGATTCTTTTTTCCCTATCATCTAACTCCAGATCTAAAATTTAAAAACTGGATCAAAGACAAATTTACCGAATATCTTAACTTTAACAAAGAATATATACAGCGCCCAGATATATTCTGGGAAACGGCAAAGGCTGTAATTAGAGGAGAAATCATCGCCTATACTGCCAAATTAACTAAAAAGATAAAGCTAAAGGAGAGGGAAATGAGCAATCGTCTGGTTAACTCATATAACCACTTTCTGCTCATGAAAACCCCTCAAAACTGGGCAAAATATGTCCACGCTAAATCTATTAGAGATACTTTCCTAATGACTCAAGAAGCCAATAGAGAAATTAGGTTCCAGGCTAAATTATACAGATTTGGCAACAAATCTGGAAAAATGTTAGCCAAAATGGTTAAAAATGAAGGAAAAAAACCATCGATAGAAAGACTATCTCATCAGGGGAAGCAGATAATGAAACCAGAAGAAATACTAGATGTATTCACTCAATACTATCGCAATATTTACACATGTAGAGGATACGATACCGCCCAAGCATCAGAGTTCTGGAGTAAAATTACTTATCCTACAGCTACGGCTGAAGAGATAGCAACTCTCAATTCTCCTATCTTAAAAGAAGAAATAGAGAAAGTAATCACTAATCTTTCCCTGAACAAAGCACCAGGTCCAGATGGGCTTCCAAATGAATTTTACAAAATTCTATCAACTGAAATAACACCCTATCTGAATAATCTTTACAATGAGGTATATATTAATAATAGGCCGGTCCTCCCCTCCTTTTCTTCTTCATTTACGACCTTGATTTTAAAAGGAGGGAAAGATCCATCACAAAAAGAGTCATACAGGCCAATTGCTCTCCTAAATTCCGACTATAAAATCATGACCGCTATATTAGCAAATAGGCTGCAATCTATCTTAATGAGAATCATTCATACAGATCAAGCTGGCTTTCTCAATAAACGAAACTCGGCGGCAAAAATTAGAGAACTTCTGGTTACAATGGACTATGTCCAGAATCTTCCTTCCTCTGAGGCGGAGAGAGTGGGCATCCCAGATTTAGCTATTTTGTCAATCGATGCTGAAAAAGCATTCGATTCGGTAATTTTTAATCATATAACATCATCTTTATCAAAATTTGGGATTAAAGGAAAGTTTTCTGATTTCTTAGTAAATTTACATACACAGTCCCACACACAATTGATAGTAAACGATGCCATCTCTCCCCTGATCAGAATAGACAGAGGAACACGTCAGGGATGCCCTCTCTCTCCGCTTCTCTTTGACATAGCAATTGAACCCTTAGCAATTATGATAAGGGAATCTCTTGACGGTATAAAAATTCGGAATTTTGAGATAAAGATTGGACTGTATGCAGACGATCTATTAATTTACTTGTCTAACACAAAACTTAACATACCAAGGCTCCTTCAAATAACAGATCACTTTGGCTCTTTTTCAGGTTACAAAGTTAACAAATCAAAATCTGAAATTTTTTGGTTAAGAAGAAATAACAGTTCTATTTCAAATACCCCATTTAGCGTGGTCTCTGAATCCTTTAAATATCTGGGCATACATATACCAACTGATTTAAAAAACCTATATAAATTTAACATAACTCCTATACTAACCAATATCAAGGAGAAATTAAGAGATTGGCAGCATCTACCATTATCTACCTCGGGCCGATCAGAATTATTTAAAATGATTCTTCTCCCTAAACTTCTTTACATTCTACAAAATGTGCCGCTAATTTTGTTGGAGAGAGATAATCAATCTATTAATACCTGGCTTAGACAATTTCTCTGGCAGGGAAAAAGATCTAAAATATCTCTTGCCAAACTTACTGCACCAAAAGACCAGGGAGGATTAGCAGTTCCAGATGTTAAACTCTACAACCTTAGCTTCTTAGCCCGTATTATAATGGACTGGATTTTTGCCAAGAACTATGTTCTTAATAATGAATTAGAATCTAACGTCTGTGAACCATATCTCCCACTAGCTATGATGCATTGTTTACCAAAGAAACTCCCAATAAAGATAAAGAATCTTAAAACGATATATAATCCTATCAAGGCCTGGTGGAAGATAACTAAGTTCCTAGCAATTACTAACATTGTTTCAAATTACCTCCCCCTGATAGGGAACCCGCAATTTCCGGCAGGTATAAATTCCACAGTTTTCAATTGTTGGCACAGCAAAGGTCTTAACAAGATAAGATGTCTGATTGACAGTGACAGACAATGTGTTAAGACCTTTGAAGAACTGAAGAGCGAATTTAATCTTGATAATAAAGACTTCTTTGCGTATCTACAAATAAGACACTTTATCACCGACTTAACTAAAGAAGCAGGATGGCAATGGACGCTAGGTAAGCTCGAAAACTGGCTAATTTTAAATAAAAATGGCCATATGTCTGTAACCCCATGTTATCACTTACTTAATGGTAAAAAGAACGTTTCTACTTTAGATAAGATGGCAGCGATATGGTCTTCCTTAATACCTCAGAGTAACATTAATACTAAAACTCTTCAGTTATCAATTAATAAAGTGACATTGACCACTTTGTCGGCTACGTGGCGAGAGGCACATACTAGACTTCTTCACAGGGCCTATTTCACTCCGGAGAAAGGCTTCAGAGTGCATAACCATCATTTTAACAAATGCCCTAAATGTTCTTACCTGGCAGCTGATCTCACCCATATGTTCTGGCATTGTCCCAAAATTAGAAACTTCTGGAGCAAACTAGAATACTGGCTTAAAACTGTTTTAAAAACTGAAACACTTACTTTATCACTATACCAAATCATATTATGTTTAAATAGAGAAGATATCTATCAAAATAATGAAAAGTTAATAAATCTCTCTATCCTAGCCTCTAGATACCTGATCTGTAAAAAGTGGAAAATGAGAACACTGCCGACGATCACTGAAGTCAAGAACTATTTAAAAAAACAGTGCGTACTAGAACAAAAAGATACAAACATTGACAAGGAAACGGATATAAAAAACTTTTTTAGCAAATGGGCAGCGTTCATAAAAACATTTCACGAAAGGGAAATTGATTATCTGATCTTTCCATTTAAAAACTCAGAAATAGTTCTCCTTGGTATTTGGTAATTAGGGAGGGAGGGGAGTGAGCTCCTAATAACTCTCTCATTTGGTTTTTTTTTTTTTTTTTTTTTTTTTGTTTTTTTTTTTTTTTTTTCTTCCCCTGTTTGGTTGGATGTTTGTTTTTTTGTTTGTGTATGTTTGTCTTATTGTTCTTATATGTTATATGTTCCCCGACTGTACGAGATGTCATGAAGGGCAGCTTGCCCGTGAAAAATTGCCCTGTAGGAGGGGAGAAAGGGAAAAAATAAAAAACCTTCCCAGCAGAACACACAATTTAACTTAGTAAAATATTGGTAGCAATGATAAATATTTCTTTTATTTATTTTTTTTTCTCTTTCTGTTTTGCTTTCAAATACATGATGTATGTATTCTTTCTTATTAGCCCTGCGTGGCACAAAATGTGATTTTTTGTTTCTCTGTATGCTCTGCTGGCTATAAATAAAAAGTTAAAAAAAAAAAAAAAAATGTCATGCTCTGTCTGAATCATGAAAGAAAACAATATTGCAATTTTGTACCCTGTTTTCAAGCAACATAATACCTTTACTAGCAAAAGTGCCAAAGAATAGAGGAAGTAGGCTCTACACAAATTGGAAAACTCTGGAGTATTTCTGCTACATTGTATTGCTGTTGTGATGTTATAAACCAATTGTATACTGAGGGTCAGTGAACAAATATGTAACATTACCAGTGATTGAAGGATACTTTCTGCAATTACAACCAAAGAGAAACATAGAAAAACAATACACAAATATTTTATGTCTGATGCAATGACAATATTTTTTTATGCTACGTTAAACAGAACTATTTTTATCAGAGCTGAAAGAGCTAGGTTATTTTCTTGTATAATTATTTTCCTTAGAAAAATGTTTTCTTCACCAGGGAAACTCTTTTTACTTATGGGCTTCATTGCAGAATATTCTGTTTCTACTGGTTTCCATAATTCAGCGCTATCAGCTAATTATTTTTATCTGTTTGAATAATGATGGCATCAATATTAGTTTACAAACAAAATACAAAAAAACAAAAACATCAATTTCCTGTAACGGCTGCATAAAATCCTGTCTGAAAGACATTAGGATGAGCATTAAATAAATAACTTTGCTAAAAATATTTTAAATGATGAAGGGTAAGTTCTTTTTTTAGTATTTATCATTTTTATTAAAATTTTCATTGGTACAATCAATAAAGAAAATAAAACATTAAAGGGATAGGAAAGTCAAAATTAAACTCGCATGACCATGATAGTGCATGTCATTTTAAGACAAATTTAAATTCACTTATATTTTAAAATGTGCTTCGTTCTCTTGGTTTCCATTGTTGAAAAAGAATATGCACATATCCTACACTAGAGGGAGCTGTCTGCTTATTGGTGCTTGTACACATTTGTCTCCTGTGGTTGGCTAACTAAATGTGTCCATCCTGCTGCCAGTAGTGCAGTGAAGTTCCTACAGCAAAGGATATCAAGGGAATGAAGCAAATTTGATAATAGAAGTAACTTGGAGTTTCCTATCCCTTTAAACATGTTGTACAGCACATTTATTTGGGTTCTATTCGGTTATAACAGGAATAATATATTTTTTCCAGTTCTGTGCTTTTAGGCTTTTTTCAGAGTTTAGGGAAAATTGGAACAATTTAAGTCTGAGTTTACACGGGTGTTTAACTAGAAGGTTTAGCATTAATGCTATGGATGGGTCAAGGGTAAATGAGGAAACAGAATTTGTAGGAATATTTGGAGAGATGACCAGAAGGTTGTAATTTTAGGGCAGCTCCACTAAATGTGAAGCATGGTACCTTTTGCCGCACATCTTCTCCAGCATCTGTCACAGAAGTTCGGATAGAGGCTTTAGATACTTGATGGGGTCAAGTAACATCTAGTCATTATTTTATATTTTAACTCTATAAGTTTAGTAGAGGTTGATGATTTTTGAGTGTTAATAAAGATTTGCTGCCTGGTCTGAGGGTCAAGCTCTTTGTTTATGTCTAGGTGCCATTTATGTGTAAACAATGGTGTGTTCTTTGATCTTTTGCTAAAATAGTTTTTGCCATATATCTTATTGTATTGTCTTGTAGGCAGATTGATTCAAAGGGGGTTAGAGGTCTGGTCAGGTTAAGTTTATGTTTTGAAGTTTGCAGAAGATGATGTAGCTGTCAATATTGAAGCCAATGAGTAAAGGCACCATTACAAATTTCTCTCCATCTCTTCACAATTTAGGGCAATTTAGTAGTTTACAGATTGGGATTGTGTACCCTATGTTTTTGTCTGTCGGCAAGATTAGGTTATGTTCCATTCCCCCAGTTAGTTCAGCATTTGGGGAAATCGGAGAAAGTGGGGATTTAGGTGTAGTAATTTTTGGGTTAGTCTGTAAGATTCTATCCTACATTCTGAAAACACTAATGCATAAAGGAAAATGTCTATTTTCTTCCGGTCTAAGGGTTTTAGGGATCCAGCATAATGGTCCTACGCTGGGGGTTCTTAGTATGTGTGAGTCAATTGTTATCCAAGATTTTACTTGGGCGTTTCTGTGCCAGTGCATAATTCTTTGTAAACATGCAGCTTCATAATTTGTTTCTATGTTAGGGAGGCCGAGCCCACCTTCACTTTGTGTTCTATACATAGGGGCCTATTTATCACGCTCCATATTGAGCTTGATGCCCCATGTTTCTGGCAAGCCTTCAGGCTCGCCAGAAACACAAGTTATGAAGAAGCGGTCTAAAGACCGCTGCTCCATAACCTATCTGCCTGCTCTGAGTTGGTGGACAGACATCGCTGAAAATCAACCCGATCGAATACGATCGGGTTGACACCCCCTGCTAGCAGCCCGATTGGCCGCAAATCTGCTGGGGGCGGTATTGCACCAGCAGTTCACAAGAACTGCTGGTGCAATTATAAATGCAGAAAACTGTATGCTGTCTGCATTTATCGATGTGCGGTGAACATGATTCACTATAGTGGATCATGTCTGTGCGCACCATGTTAAATTGACCCCATAGTGTTTTTATTGATGTGAGGTTTGATTGACTTTACCAAAGATTCTAATATATATATAAAAAGGCACTTAAAGGGACACTGTACCCAAAAAAATTCTTTCGTGATTCAGATTGAGCATTAAATTTTAAGCACATTTCTAATTTACTCCTATCATCAAATTTTCTTCATTCTCTTGGTATCTTTATTTGAAATGCAAGAATGTAAGTTTAGATGCCGGACCATTTTTGTGAACAACCTGGGTTGTCCTTGCTGATTGGTGGATAAATTCATCCACCAATAAAAAAGTGCTGTCCAGAGTACTGAAACCAAAAAAAAGCTTAGATGCCCTCTTTTTCAAATAATGATAGCAAGAGAACGAAGAAAAATTGATAATAGGAGTAAATTAGAAAGTTTCTTAAAATTGCATGCTCTTTCTGAATTACAAAAGAAAAAATTTGGGTACAGTGTCCCTTTAAAGAAAATACAAACTATAATGTGTTTAATATTCATATTTTACATGTACACGGTGCTATAATGTAACCTGAAAATCAAGTTTATAGTATATAGTATAGAATAGGGGTAATTTAAGATGTATAAATGTGGGGATGCCAAAGTAAGAAAAGAAAGCAGAGGAAATAGAAGGGAAGGGTGATCTTTTAGAACTGGTTAATGATAGGGATGACTAGTAAACCCCAGTACACCTCCAGAACCTTCATGGGTGTAGCAGATAACATTTGGCATATAAGGGGTTACTTTTTTTTAACTTTTTTATGGCTCTGACATAGCCTTTTTTTGGACATAATGACACAAATGTAAAGCTTGAACAGTTTTGTTTTTTTTAATTAGAAATACAAAATAAAATTTCAATGTAAACAAAACTCTTTTCATAGTTTTACAATTTAAGTGTCTTTGTATTTATACATATATTGCTAAAAAAAAAGTAATTAGCAGAACAAAAAGAGAGACCCTTTTTCTATGTTTTAAGCCTTAAATTTACACCAAACTAAAAAAAAAACAACTAAGCGGGACATAATAAAAAAAAAAAAAAAAAAAAAGAAGCAGGAAAAAAGAACAACCAAATTGACACGTTTTGTTCTCACCAAGACCTATATCAAGATTGGAGTCTTGATAAAGGTCTTGGTGAGACCAAAACGCGTCAACTGGTAATCCTATTTTCATTATTTATTTTAGCTATTACAATCTACACTATCCCAATTCTTTTTTTCACAGAAGGACTGTTCAGGAATTCATTTAGAAGTACACAATCGGTTATTGACTTTTCATGCAGCATTGGAGCTGAAAGACTTTCATTTAAACCTGATTTTCACTTTATTCACACGGATGCCTTTGTGAACATCACAACTTGTTTCACCTCAATTTATATTTTGTACACCAATATTTTGCACACCATTTTTTGGATAAATTTGGGACACTTTTTTCATAATTCTCATAATTTTGTTTTCATTTCGTTATGGTAAGCACATAGGCAAATCGGATGCTGCCTAGTAACACATCTCCCTCTAAGGCACAATTATTCACCTTTCTGTAATTCTGCAAGTGTTTGAATTATTTTAAAGTGTTTTAGAGACTACTATTGATTTGTCATTTTATCTTTGCCTTTCTTTGTTTTTTATTGTATTGTATTTTATCTGATTGCATTTTATTTGATGTATAACTTATTTGATGTATAATCTATTCATGGATCCATGATTTTAATTGAACGTTTGTATAATAAATTGATGTTATCTATTGATACATTCATCTGTTGATTTGTACACCACTTAGACCCAGCCTGCATTGGCGCTTTGGCACTGTTCTGTATTCTAGGTATCTTTATTTGAAAAAGCAGGAATGTAAGATAACTAGCCGGCATTTAGCCACCAATCAGCAAGCGCTACCCAGGTGCTGAACTAGATGGGCTGGCTTGTAACCCTACATTCCTGCTTTTTCAAATAAAGATACCAAGAGAACGAAGAATAAACGATAATAGGAGCAAATTAGAAAGTTACTTAAAATTGCTGCTGTATCTGAATCATGAAAGAAAAAAATTGGGTTCAGTGTCCCTTTAAGTCTGCAGCCTCTTAGTGAGCTTCCTCTGCACTGCAAATCCAGGATGTATCCAGGGCTTTATAAATTGAGTCCATGATAATATTTAAACTGAGATTAACATACAACAGGAGGAAGGAGCAGAGAGAATACCGGTCAGACAGGTCACTCAGTGTCTTTGCATATAAGTAATTAACCATGGTTTTACCCATTATATTCCACACTACATACAAGTAAGTAACATATCTGTTATCTTATAAAATATGGATTGTGTACATAAGGCAACTTGTCTTTGCTTCGGAAGACTAGTTTGTTTTTCTATAATGCATAATGATACTTTTTAGAAGACCTACTGAAAGATTCTTCAAAGTGTATTGAGAAACCTGTGTAATGGAATACACTATTATTTTCATGTCTGAGTCGGTTCCTTAAATGGACAATAAATGTGTACAAAAAGGGAAATTTAAATAATAATCCCTTCCCTAGTCTATTTAAAAACCTGCTTTCTTTTTACATTTCCCCAGAAGGTATCTCCTGCTCCCATGTTCATTCACTAATGAGATGTAGTTAGAGGCTCTAGTTTTTGTTAGACAAGTTGCACACACACACATTTTACATAATACATAGGGGTCGATTTAACAAGGGCCAAATGGCCCCAGTTCCCCTTGTTTCTGCGCGAGCCTTCAGGCTCGCCAAAAACAGGACTTAAGAAGCAGCGGTCTTAAGACCGCTGCTCCTTAACTCATACGCTGCCTCTGAGGCTGCGGACATCAATCCGCCTGATCGTGTACGTTCGGGCTGATTGACACCCCTGCTAGGGGGCAGCATTGCACAAACAGTTCACTAGAACTGCTTGTGCAATGCTGAAAGCGTAGGCTGTCCGCATTCAGCGATGTTTGGCGGACATGATACGCTGCAGCTTATCATGTCCACCAGGCATTGTTAAATCGGCCCTATAGCCTCTAAGTTACTGCCACAGAAAGAGGTGCCTTTTAAACCCTATGAGGCAGGGGGTACAGTATTGATTAGCTGTAATGAATAAACCTAAAGCTGTTAATGGGCACTTATTGGGAATATTTTAAAAACAAACAGGCCTTCAAATGTAATACAAATTGGGTATTTTAAAATGTGTATTTCTTTTTTTTTTCTTCTTTCAAATGTACTATCACTTTAATGTCACCTGTGAAGAAACATCACGGACACCATATATCACCAGTGACTGAGATGTCCTTAGCCACAATGTCACTGGTGATACAATATGGTGATAGCAATATTGTTTGATTGTCATCATTGCTGCCATGGTTGTAAGCTTCTCTTACCCTCTAGGGTGCTTCATAATACATGGGGTTAAATGGTGACCCTAAAAGTAGCCCTAAACAGAATGGCCTCACTCACCTGACTGGGAACATGCAACTGACCACATTGATTACATGTGCAGTAAAATCTTGTTATACTTTAACATTGGGGGATGATATTGCCTAACTGTAAAAAGAATGCAGGATACCATCAGATTCAACCCCTCCCAAATGTTATTGCTGTAAATGTTCCCTGAAAACTTCTGTAGGCAAACTCACTTGTCTATTATAAGATATCATTAAATTGATTCAGTCCACTGATCCAGCTGACACCCATCAAACAATTCACTCCTTATTTGTCTTTGCCAGTTATAGCTTAAATATTAACCTTCTATGGGAGCTGAATCCTTCATTCATTCTGTAAAATGATGTCATGTTTCGCTGTATATATATTATTGTCAGGCTGTACTGTAAAATCTAGAAAGAACCCAATGGCTGAGAAATTATTTAAAGCTCTCTGTCCCACCACCGTGGATACAGTCTTTGATGTGACCTACTACAGTAGACAACTTCTGAGATAGATTTTAATAGTATCATTCTGAGTAAGTAATGATAGCAGATTAGGTGGGCAGAGCAAAATGGATTTAAAGTTAAATGTGGAGACTGGAGGGGTGTCAGGAACAAGTCAGTAGTCTACATCAGGAAAATCTGGAGCCAAATCAAGAGACAGAAGGATAGTCAAAAACAAGCCAGTAGTCTTAGAGTATTCAAAAATGTCTAGACAGCCGCCACTCTTCTGGGAAGATTTTGGAGTGTATCCGTGGGAATTTGTTCCCATTCGCCAAAAGAGCATTTGTAAGGTCAGACACTGATATTGAATGAGAAAGTCTGGCTTGCGATCAGTGTTTCAATTCATCCCAAGGTGTGCAATGGGGTTGACGTCAGTGTTCTGTGAAGGCCACTTAAAGTCCTTCACACCAAATCCCTGAAAAGTCCTTCTCAATCAACCTTTATAGTAGGCACTATGCATTTGGGTAGGTTGTGTTCAACTGGCATCTGATACTTCCATCTGACTGCCAAATAGTGAAGCATGGTTCATCTCTCCAGAGAATATGTTTCCACTGCTTCAGAGTCCAGTGGCGGCATACTTTACATCACTCCAACTTGTCATTGCCCTTGTTAATCTATAGCTTATGTATAGCTGCTTGGTCATGAAGCTCCTAATGCACAGTTCTTTTGCTGATATTGCTTCTGGAGTCAAAGCTTTGAGTTGTCCATGACTTTATAGCTGGCCTGTTGTTTCTCCTAAACACTTCCATTTCACAATAATAACACAGCTAACCGGTGCAGATATAGTAGGGCAGAAATTCCACAAACTAACTGGTGGCAACCTATGTCAGTGCCACATTTAAAGTCACTGAACTCTTCAGTACAACTCATTGTGCTGCCAATGTTTGTCTATGGAGATTTTATGCATCTGTCAGCAATGGGAGTGGTTTAAAGAACTGAACTCAATTCAGTTTAGGTCTTTAGGCCACATAGTATACATTTTAGATTAATTACATTACTATTATTAAACAGACCTATGCTTCTTCCTTTAGGAGTAGCTTTGTTAAAAAAACAGGCAGACAGTACATCTTCACCGCTGTCTGCCTAGCATTGCGTCTGGTGGGCAGCAATACATTGCACACTCGTGGAAGTGTAAATCCCTGACCCCTGTTCACGTATGAGCAGGGACTGTCAATCTCTCTGATGACCTCTGCTTCTTAAACCCTCGGCTGCAGACTCACAAATGAAACGTGCATTGGTGCATTACAATATGAAATATAAGCATTTTTGCAATATACTTTCATTAGCAAAGATGCTTCCAGTAAAATGTATTACTGTTCATCTGCGGCATACGCACATATCCTGTTAGAGCCTGTGCACCAGTACTCAAACAGAACACATTCTCAGAACACTGCTGGTGGTGTGTATTGTTTCTGAAGATATAATTTATGTCATACAAGCAATTGTGTTTGAATACCGCGCAAATGCCGCAGAAAACCCCCCCACTAATAACCCATTCTGTACAGGGAAAATAAATGCAGCTCTATACATACAATGTTAAAAACTTACCTTCTGTTAAAAACACTATTTACATAGTGCAAAGTTGAAAAATACACACTATTGTAAACCTGAAAACTATCCCATACACCAAATCTTCTTCCTAAAAATAAAAACACTTAAAAAATGAAGAACACGTTTTATTGTAACAATGAACTTAGTTAAAAAGATAACATATTCTGTTTTACAGTAAAACACACACATATATATATTTAACTAAAACACATTATATGCAAATGCACAATACACCCACAATCCCCCAGCTCATATAGGTTTATTATTAATGTATTTTTTTATTCTTAATAACAATGCTCATCGCATACATAGAGAAGATATACGTTTTTATAAGTGTTCTATGGGAGTAACTTGTATAACAATTAGGAAACTTTGTAGGTATGTTCTAATGTTTGTAAACAATACACACTAGCTCAGATGAAGATTTTCAAACATACATGACTCTTTCAGCGGCGAGATGAGCAATTGTAAGAAATATACTTAAAGGGCCACTGTAAGTAAATATTTTCTATGCCTGTTACTAACTACCCCAAATACGCTTTTTATCAATAGCATTTCATTAACATATCTCTACCGTATATCAGAAATCTTGTCTGCAAATTTAATTGTTTTCCAAACCCACTCCGTGGGTATCCTTTGCTCTGTACCAATCCGTTTACAATACCTAGGTTTCAAAATGGCGCTTTAAACACAAAGTTATTGGTTTAAGTATTTTGAACACGCAGTGCTGAAAATAGTGGGCAGGATAACGTGACATCATCGGCGAATAAAAGATATAACTTTTAGAACGTTATGAAACTTCGTTTTGGAGAAAATATAGGTCAGTGGGTTTTAATTAATGTTTATTAACTTTAATATGTTAGTTGTTTAGCTTAAAAATTATAACAGAAAGTAATCCTTTAAAGGGAAAGTCAACACCAGAATTCTTGTTGTTTTAAAAGATAGATAATCTTTTATTTACCCATTAACCAGTTTTGCATATCCAACAAAGTTATAATTATACACGTTTTACCTCTGTGATTACCTTGCAGCTAAGCCTCTGCAGGCTGCCCCATTATTTCTCTTCTTTTGACAGACTTGCATATTAGCCAATCAGTGCTCACTCCTGGGTAAATTCACGTGCATGAGCTCAATGTTATTTATATGAAACACATGAACTAACGCCCTCTAGTGGTCAAAATGCATCCAGCTTAGGGGCGACCTTCAAGGTCTAAGAAATTAGCATATGAACCTCCTAATTTTAGCTTTCAACTAAGAATACCAAGAGAACAAAGCAAAATTGGTGATAAAAGTAAATTGTAAAGTTGTTTAAAATTACATGCTCTATTTGAATCATAAAAGTTTATTTTGGACTTGACTGTCCCTTTAAGGAGAACTAAAACCCAATATTTTTCTTTTATCGTTCAGATAGAGTAAACCATTTTTTTTTTTTTTTTATTATTTCTTTATTTATATCCAACACAGTAGTCTGGCAGGTAACAATACAGAAAAACAAAGAAAATGTAGCAAGATACAATAAGGCAAAGAAAGTAAAGCTTATGTCCCAAACCCTGGACATAGCCATTGTACAAACCATCTTCATAGAAACAATTTTCAGCTCTAACTTCTGGTTACAAAATTCTAGAACTATACCAGTATATCTAATCATAACTAAAGAACAGCCAGAAAGTAGAGAAAGCTATTCTGTATTTACAATCTATACCTTGTTGGATTTTTAATTATTTTTTACACAAACTGACATATATCACAAAAACCACAACAACAACACAAAAAAAAAAAAGGGAAAAAAACCCACTTCCAGCCGTGACAGGACAATAGTTAACACCACACCACAAACAAACAACCCGAAAAAATAAAAATAAAAAAATAAATAAAAAAAGCCCCCTCACCACCTCCCCAACAGAACTAATTCAGAATCACGTAGGGGATATATCAAACAATCAATTTCAGTAGTGGGGAATATTTTAATAAATGCTGACCATTTGGAGAAGAACCTGGTAATATCCTCATGATTATCACTCCTAAGATTATGTTGTTCGAGGATACATTGCTTCTTTAAACAATTTTTAATTTCTGAAATACTGGGGACCGAACGCATTTTCCATTTTTTAAAAATAAGATATCTGACCGTCAGTATAGTTATATTGATCAATTTAGTATTGAGCTGCTTGTCCTCAGACTTAGGAAAAAGAAAAACTACATTTATGTCTAACAACTTTAATGAGGAAAACTTTAAAATTTTTCGAAGCCAAAATTGAACTCTGAGCCAGACATTCCTGATCTTTGGGCAGGTCCATAACATGTGCAGAAGGCCCGCAGAAAAAAGCGAACACTTCGGACAAGTAATAAAATTAGTTTTCCCACATCTAATACCCTTTTCTGGTGTAAAATATGTCATATAAAGCAACTTCACATGGGATTCTCTCCATGTAGCCGATAAGGTTGTCCGAGCCACCTCCTGAATTGAGCAAAGAGGTAAATCAGAGTCTATTTCTTTAAACAATAGTGTAGCCCATTTAACAACAGAGTAAACCATTTTAAACAACTTGTCAATTAATTTCTATTAGTAATTTTGCTTAAGTCTCTTTGTATCATTTAGAAAAGAAACAGCACTGCACTACTGGGAGCTAGCTGAACACATCAGTAAACCAATGACAATAGGCATATATGTGCAGCCACCAATCAGCTGCTATATTTTAGCTCCTGCATCTACCTATTATTTTCAACAATGGATACCAATAGAACAAAGCAAATTAGATAATAGAAGTCAATTAGAAAGTTGTTGAAAATTGTGTGCTGTATCTGAATAATGAAATAATTATTTTGGGGTTTCATGTCCCTTTAATTTACTGTTAAAGTCTGCATAAAGATTATTTTGGACTATTACAAAACATAATGTATTTTTAGACTTAAAAAAAATGCACATTATACAATCTGTAAACATGTTTTGAAAACAAGCTACCTCCACACTGAGATTCGCATTCACTGGCAATGTGCTAGCAAGGTTTAAAGGCAGCAAGCCCTATACTTTCCTATGGAAGGCTCATTTCCTCTCGTCCACACAGCGAGCGTCAGCTCACTTTCCCCGACTGGAGCTTTGCAAGACTGGCGAGACTAAAAAGAACATTTCTCGGCTTACACAGCATTCTTCAGTTAGAATAAACGTTTCCTCCTACACCCTTAATCTTATGTGAAATCATTTTGTTCAGTTAACTATCCATTTAAACACAAAGTTATGTATTCCTGAGCATGAAATCTCTTCCTTACAAGCAGTGTTTCACAACTTTAGTGAAAGCTATATTTGTGCTCCACTGTGTAATACCAGCACACGCTAATATGTGCTGGTATTACAAGTTCACAGCAATGTAAATGCAATCTGGCGTTCGCATCGTTGGGAAGCATTGTGCAAACCGAGAGCGCACTTTCATAGGTTCAGCGTCAGTGAAGGGGGTGAGTCGCCAAGCGATGGCAGCAAATATAAATAAATTTGTATATGTTGACATACATATATATTTATGTGTTAATATGTGTATATACACATATTAACACATAAATATACAGTATATGTTGAGTAATTGCCCAAAAAATTGGCACCCCTGCAATTCTGTCAGATAACGCACCACTTCACCGAGAAAATTGTTGAATTACAAATGTTTAGGCATTCTTATGTTTATTTATTTTGTTTGTATTAGTATTATACAAAAAAGGGGAGAAAAAAAGCCAAATCTGACACATTCCATGCAAAACTCCAAATATGGACTGGACAAAATTATTGGCACCCTCAGTTTAATATTTTCTAGCACACCCCTTGGAAAAAATAACTGAAATCAATTACTTTCTGTAACCATCAATGAGTTTCTTGCACCTCTCTACTGGAATTTTGGACCACTCTTCTTTCGCCAACTGCTCCAGGTCTCTCAGATTGGAAGCAGTTCTTTTCCCAACTGCTGTTTTTAAATCTCTCCACAGGTGCTCTATGGGATTGAGATCTGGACTCATTGCTGGCCTGTTCAGAACTCTCCAGTGCTTTGTCTTAAACCATTTCTGGGTGCTTTTTTATGTGTGCTTTGGGTCATTGTCCTGCTGTAAGACCCATGAACTCTGACAGAGACCCAACTTTCTTACACTGGGCCCTACATTGCACCACATAATTCTTTGGTAGTATTCATTTCTTTTTCTGTGCTCATTTCTTTTTCTGAAAACAGTAGAATGATGGGCTTTATCAAAAAGCTGTAATTTTGTTTTGTCTGTCCACAGCTCATTCTCCCAAATGATTGTGGCTTCTTCAGGTAAATTTTGGCAAACTCCAATCTGGCTTTTTTATGTTTCTGTGTCAGCAGTGGGGTCCTCCTGGGTCTCCTACCATAGCGTCCCTTTTCTTTCAGCTGGGGACATATAGTGTGAGCTGACACATTTGTACCCTGTGCCTGAAGGTCAGCTTGAATTTGTATGGAAGTTGATCAAGGTTCTTTATCCACCATTCAATCAATCCATCGTTGCAATCTTTGATATTTTTTTCTCTTTCGTCCGCTTCCAGGGAGATTAGCTACAGTGCCATGGGCTGTAAACTTCTTGACAATCTTGCACACAGTGGACACAGGAACATAAAGATCTCTGGAGATGGACCTTGAGATTGCCCATGCTTTTCCGCAATGTTTGTTCTTAACTCCTCAGACAATTATTTTTTGCTCTTTCTCTTTTCCATGCTCAGTGTGGCACACAGAGACACACAACAGAAAGGTTGAATCTATTTTTCACCATTTTAACTGGTTGCCGGTGTGATTTCTATATTGTCAGCACCTGTTAATTAATACATGTGAGTTTAATTACAAATTAGAGGAGCATCACAAACTTGGAATGCAATTATTTCTTACACTTTTGAGAAGGTTTCCAATAATTTTGTCCAGTCCATTTTTGGAGTTTTGCCTGGAATGTGTCAGATTTGACTTTTTTTCTCCACTTTTTTGTGTCATACCAATACAAACAAAAGAAATAAACATGAATGCCTAAACATTTGTAATTGCAAACATTTTCTGGTGCATTATTTGATAGAAATGCAAGGTTGCCAATATTTTTGGCCATGACTGTATAATATAAGCATATACATACAGGTATATATACACACAGTTTCCATTGACCGCAATTAACACTCCACTCCCACCAACCTCAAAATACTGCCTAGCGTAGTAATTTTATTAAACAAAATACAGATCCTGCCATCTCTATTTTTTAATAAACTACACTAGACATTATTTTGGGGCTATTTGGGGAACATTTATAAAATTAACCAAAGATCTGATTTCTGTTTCATTTTATAAGCACTAATTTCTACTGCGGGCTCACTGTAACAATAACCAGCCACTTGTAATGACTTATTAAATATCGCGTGCCCGCAAATGGACAAAGTTGCCCGTTTGCGGGCGCATAATAATTTAACACTCCACTTGTAATCTAGCCCCTGGACTTTAACTGTGAACTTAACCCTTTGCACATACTTACTAATGGCCATTCACACAACAATTAAATCATCTAATATATTAGAGCATTTAATATTACCTTACCATGTCCCTTTAAGATACAACTTATATATTTAAATTTTGGTGCCCTGTTTGTAAAGACTTGCTTTTTGGTCTACTGAATGATATCTTGCAGCGCACCCAACTTGCTTTTATCCTGACAGTAATCTGTAGTTTCATTCTGCAGTGCTGCAATCACATTTGAGCAGAGCTGTAGAATTCCGCCAACGATGCCTCATTTATTGCTTAGCGAGGTTAAAGTGTTAACAGGATTCTGTCAGGAGTGAAATAGGATTGTAAACAGGAATTATTGTGTTAGGACTGAGATGCAAAGACTAGCAATGTAATTCAAACCTTGCTTGATAGTAAGTGGTCAAAATACCAAACCCTGATGCTTACGCAAACGAATAAATGTATGTGATCCTGGGAGATTATTATTTCTTTTTTTTTTTTATCCTCGTATTTGTTATTTGGCAATAAAATTCAAAGCTTTGTTAGTAAATACAGAAATGCCGAGCTCTGGATCGTCAGCGAGGACTAGGCCATTCTGTATTTTATGTTTTTACCAATTTTTATTGGAAAATAAGTTAATCAAATCTCTTAACCATTAATCTAGAATATTAACCCAATGGCTTAGATTCTCCAGTATTACAGAGGGAGACAAGAGGGGGCATGTATCCATCCAATCTTAAATCTAACTGTTTAACATTATATTGAATTCAGCTAGAAATGTGTGTTTGTGCTTGACTAATATTTACTCATATTTGACTCATATTTGAGTATCAGTAGCTCACTGGCTAAAAAGGTAAACTGCCCCAGATTTATTAATAAGGTAACTCACCTCCATAAAGTCATTTATTAAAAGCAGGAACATCAATTTTAAAAAACATTAACTATACATTTCTATATAATTTATAATATTGGCTTTTTGATATATAAAAGACAAAACAGATTTATGTGTCCTTAAACTCCTGGGTCCTCTATTTATTAACATATTGGAACCTGTACGCTGCCTGAATTTAAGATTGCGCAAGCGATTGCTTGTATGTCGCCACCCCCTGGTCTCACTCCACCAATTTCGTTAGAGCAGATTTGCCAATCATCACAGAGAAATGAGACTGGGGTGTTTTAAAGAGATATGAAAACATTTTTTTTTTCTTTCATGATTCAGACAGCGCATGCTATTTTAAGCAACTTTCTAATTTACTACATTTAGCCACCCATCAGCAAACGGTACCCAGGCGCTGAACAAAAATGGGCTGTCTCTTAAAGTGGCAGAATTATATAACATGAGTATGTAAGTTCACTGCCCCTTTAAGCTTATACATTCCTGCTTTTTTAAATAAAGATGCAAAGAGAATGAAGATAAATTGATAATAGGAGTAAATTAGAAAGTTGCTTAAATTTGCTGCTGTATCGGAATCATATCCCTTTAACTTAAGATTACATGTTCTCATGAGTCAGACTACAGCAAGTGCTCCCAAGCTGAATTTAAGAATTTTACCCGGGGGGGGGGGGGGGGGCTCCAGCAATCTTCACTACTGCAGTGGGCAGGGTCTGTAGTACAATCATGCAGGTCACAGTCTGTCAGTGAAACATGGATTGATATTAGTTCTGGTAGACACAGTAATATGAGCCCATACATATCAGTGTTATGGAAGAAACCTGTATCCTGGGAAGCTTGTTTTATTGAGTGAACTGCAGCACTATACATAGCACTCTCACTGTGCATTCAATTACACTGTATGAGATTTTAATATCAAATGTTTCATTATGTGTAGTTAAACAACGCTGCAATATACTGTACATTCATTATTTATTTAGTCCCCTTTTCTTGTAATTGAATGGGATGTAAAACAGTTTGTTTCATTGTTGTAATAATAAAGCACTAACTAGTGGGTAATACTTAATAGAAATAATTGCAATATGTATTATTCATCATTTTAAAAGGATTTTACCTTTTATTTATTCTTTTTTAGGTTCATTTGTGAAGGGTCAGTAACTTCCTTTCACTACCCCCACATGGGGGCTGTGGTCTCAAGAAATGGATTCTCCTTTGAAGTATTGCTAGTAGACACCATAAAATACCTGCAGTCAGTTTATTGTCCATGCTCAGCAAAATACCTTTGCTGCAAAAATCATATGACAATAGAACTTAAGATTTTTAATGTTGATCCCTTATCTAGCTGCAGGCAAGAAAACAAGTATGTTGTTTGCTTCTTTTTAACACAATCTAGTTTTTTATGTTTACTTTGATATAACTTTTTTCTCTTTTTTTACTTAAGGAGCACTGTTTAACATATCCCTTTAAAGTGACCTGAAACCCACATCTTTTCCTTTATGATTTAGAAAGAGCATGACATTTAAACAACTTTCAAATTAACTTCTATTGATTTGCTTCATTATTTTGATATCCTTTGTTGAAAAGCATATATAAATATATGAAGTAGTTGCTGATTGGTGGCTGTACACAGATGCCTCGTGTGATTGGCTCATCTATGTGCATTGCTATTTCTTCAAAAAAGGATGCCTAAAAAATAAAACAAATTTGATAATAGAAGTAAATTGGAATGTAGTATAAAATGATATTCTCTATCTGAATCATGAAAGAAAAATTATGGGTTTCATATACCTTTAATTTACTGTTAAAGTTTGCATATAGATTATTTGGACTATTACAAATCATAATGCATTTTTAGACTTACAAACGCATTATATGTTCTGTAAACATGTTTTGAAGACATGCCGCCTCCACACTGAGATTCATATTCACGGGGAATATACTAGGAATGTTCAAAGGCAATGAGCCCTATACTTTCCTATGGAAGACTCATTGCCACACGTATGCACAGAGGGTCATCCCACTTTTTTTATAACATTTTGTCTGACAGGAGCTTTGCATGTCCCTTTAACTCTGAAAATTGCTGGTTTTCTAAATCCCACTGAGTTTCTATAAAGTGATGGATCGGTCACAGAGTGGACGGGATCCGGAAAGGGAGGAGCTTGGCAGGGGCTGCAAGCTTGGCGTTCCAAGGTACGGGAGAACGCAGCATCCCCATATTGTGAGCAGAGTTCCGTAGGCTGAAATGAGCAGTTGGAACCAGCCAGGAAGACGCCCACCAAGAGCGGGTATACACACCGGATAGATATATCGAGGAAGCCGTTGGACCGGCAGGGTCACAGGAGGTGGTCTGCGGGCAAGGGAAGCAGAATACCACTGGCCACAGCACATCTACATAGGAGGAGGCGACGCTCCCAGTATCCCTGTCAGCGGGTGGTAGGAGGTGCACGATGCACGCCCAGAGAGAGTACAGCATCGACTGACAAGGTAGGAGCAGGTTTACCGGTGGACACACCACCGGAAGCTTCAGCAGACCCAACGACCCGGAGAAGTTAGTGGTCGCCATCAAGACTACATAAAGATTAGTAAAAGTGTTTTACACACCCCTAACCCCTAGCTCTGATAACTTATATGGATACTAGAATATGTAACTGTGATATAGCTGTGACACATGTATTTCCGCAAGGCTGCTAACAAGAGGCTAGTATATGGCTTAAGAGGAGCACTTTTGACTCAGAGAGATTCTGCAAAGATTCTTCGCCCAGCTGTCTGACAGTGCCTGGAGGGGAAAAAAAATAAAGAGGGACTGTCAGTTATGGGAAAAATACACTGTATGTTCACTCTGACTACACTGCATGTTCACTCTGACTACACTGTATGTTCACTCTGACTACACTGCATGTTCACTCTGACTACACTGCATGTTCACTCTGACTACACTGCATGTTCACTCTGACTACACTGCATGTTCACTCTGACTACAAGGTGGCGTTGAATACGTCTCCCAGCTACAGATTAAGCAGATAAGCAGAAGGAATTGAATGGAAAAGGGGTTAAGGGGTGGCAGCATAAAGAAATTGTTTACCTGCCTGGATAACCGCTGGAACAAGACTTTGGAATTGGGGTGGTTAACTTCGACAATTTCACAGAGACTGAGGAGTCCAGATACTTTAGACTCATATGGGCCCCCCAGAATATAGGATGATATACAGCAAATCTGTTAAGAGCCCCTGTTAGTTTTGATATGGGAAGAACTAATCTAACAGCAAGAGACTGGTGCTAAATAAGATCAAGCATTATCTGTAAACTTAGTTAGTTTTAATTTTGTGAGAGCAATACATACTGTATCTGTAGGTTTATAGTAGTGTGATATAAGAAGTGGATTTCTGCATCTATAGCTAAGATATGTATTTGTGTTGCTACCGCAAAGGATATCAGGCTCTAAAAGGCCGGCAGAAAACAGAAGTGGAAGTGGACGGGGGGGGGGGGGGGGGGGGGAAGACTCAGAGGGTAGATTTATAGGTTATAAGTGGATCACGACAGACAGCTTAGACTTTTTTGTCAGTTAAAGTAAAGAGGTTTTTTGTGTTTTTTTTTTTTTATTTGAAAATGGGGCATTAAAGGGGAACACATCACTAATAGTACAGGATAGTATAGGATTTTAGCACTCTAGAACTACTGACCCAGGGCACAAAATACAGAATAAGCAGAGCATAAGAAGTAAGCTGTAAGTGTGCTAACACTTAAAGGGTAAAAGATAGTGTGTCCCACAAGAGGCACACACTCACCAATTGAAGAGTCACATAACAGATTCACAGAGGTAAAAAGCACAGGATTCCAGGTAGTGGAATCGGACGCACATAACTGACTATTTCTAAACCCTACTCACTTTTTTTCCGCAAGGTTTAGCAATAGTTGAGTTTTCCAACATGATAAAGCAATCACAGGATTTGTAATTTTTGTAATTGTGGGTTTTTTGGGGTTTTTTTTTTGCACGTAACAAAGTTTTATGGAGAAATTCACGTATAGCACGAACTCTCCACATAAGTTAAACACTTTGCAGCTAGGATGGTAGAAGTAGAGGAGAGAATTTCCAATCTAGAAGATAGAACTAACATACAGGAACATACGGTAAAAAGTCATGATAAGAAGATTATAGCACTTCAGTCTAAACTGGAGGAACTGGAGGACAGGGCAAGAAGGAACAATTTAAGGATAGTTGGCCTTCCCGAAACCCCTGAATATCAGGATCTGCTACATTTTGCAGCAGTTATTTTGCCAACAATCGTTGGTTTACAAGATAGCAATTTACTAGTAGAAAGGGCCCACAAGATAGGACAGGTGAGAAATCAGGATTCAGCTTCCAACAGAAAAAGAACAGTGATTATAAAATATTTAAAGGGCCATAATACCCAAATGTTTAAACATTTGAAAGTGATGCAGCATAGCTGTAAAATGCTGACTAGAAAATATCACCTGAACATCTCTATGTAAAAAAGAAAGATATTTTACCTCAAAAGTTCCTCAGTACCCACATCCCATTGTAAAGGACTTCTAAGCAGCATATCAGTATATCTGTCCCAGGACAGCCGAAGGGTTGAGCCTCGTGCACTCTCATGTTATTTCCAGTGTAAGGAAGTTTACAATGAAATCTCATGAGAGTTAAGTCAAATCTCATGAGATCACAGTAAAAGAGTTCATGACCTCAGCACTGCTGATGCTGATTGGCTGCTGTTCATTTCTTCATTTATTTATTTTTAACCTGCAGCTGGACAGCAGCTGAAGTATAACTTTTTACACAGAACTTACTCTGCTGAGCTGAGGAAATTGTGAGGTAAAATATCTTCCTTTTTTACATAGAGAGGCTCAGGTGATATTTTCCTGTCTGCTTTTTAGAGTTATAATGCATCAGTTTTAAGTGGTTTAGTACATGAGTATTAAGTCCCTTTAAATTTTCAGGATAAAGTTAACATATTAAGATATTATAGGAAAAAGACACCTGTGAAGATATTATTATTATTATTATCAGGTATTTATAAAGCGCCAGCAGATGTATGTAGTGCTATACAAGAAATAATGGAACATTACAGGGATGCATTATAAACACAAACAAGTACAATATTGGGGTACATTACAGTTGTAGGTACAATAATTGAGTTATACAAAAGGATAGCAATGCCCTGCCCTTGAGCACAATCAGTAGTAGTTCACTTTAAATACAAAGTGGCATACAGGTAGAGAGGCTCTCAAGCTTACAATCTTAAGGAGAGGGAATGGACACAAAAGGTGAGGGAGAAGGGAAATATGTCTGATATAAGGCAGTGTAAACTGAGAGTGAGTGAAATGTGTGGTGAGTAAATGAGGGTTGGAAAAGAGTAGCAGAATATGATAAAGTGTCAGTTCAGAGGCTGTGAGTGTGAAGTAGTGTCTATCCTGGATCATTAGTGACAGCTGCACCTAATTGCTGTTAGGAGTTTATATATCAAGGTAAACACCAGGGTGGGAGGTGGAGGGAAGTTTGGTGGGCAAATGCATGCAGAGAGCCTGTAGGATTGATTGTTGCTGTGAGGTCTTCAAACGTTTGTTTGCAGAAAGGGATCTTTAAATGTATGTTTGTAGAGAGCCTGTAGGATTGATTGTTGCTGTGAGGTCTTCAAACGTTTGTTTGCAGAAAGGGATCTTTAAATGTATGTTTGTAGAGAGCCTATAAGATTGATTGTTGCTGTGAGGTCTTCAAATGTTTGTTTGCAGAAAGGGATCTTTAAATGTATGTTTGTAGAGAGCCTGTAGGATTGATTGTTGTGAGGTCTTCAAATGTGAGGTCTTCAAATGTTTGTTTGTATTTTAATATTCCAAGACTTCTCATTTGATACATCCAATAAAAGAAGGGAAATGTCGCCATTCTGTTCACAACTAATTCAAAAAGGGTTCCAGACGACAATAGTTTATCAGGCGAGGCTCTGGGTCAGCTATAATGCTGAAGATCTTTTGTTAGATTCTCCTCAGAAAACTATATATATCTATATATTTATAGAAAGCTTAGAGTAATATGGAGACAAATATTGAGAAATGAAAGTTTGATGTATTCCTGCTTTTTTATATATATATATTGTAGGTATGGTTTTATTGCATACGAAAACGTTGTTAGATAATCTGGACAGAGAGATACTGGTGCAATGCTGAATACAGAGAGATACTGGTGCAATTCTGAATACAGAGAGCTGCTGGTGCAATGCTGAATACAGAGAGCTGCTGGTGCAATGCTGAATTCAGAGAGCTGCTGGTGCAATGCTGAATACAGAGAGCTGCTGGTGCAATGCTGAATACAGAGAGCTGCTGGTGCAATGCTGAATACAGAGAGCGTATTGCTCTCCGCATTCAGCGATGTCTGTCGGACCTGATCTGCACTGTCGGATCAGGTCTGACAGATATTTGATAAATAGGCCTCTTGGTATTCACATAACCCTGATGCAAGATCGTTCACATGTAAATCTAAAGCGCATAAGACTTTTTCTAGACTAGATTTCTTTTTGATAAATGAGAAAATATTAATTCTAGATTTGGAGTCAGGTATTAACAATATGTATTTATCAGATCACTCCAGTATTACTCTTAAAATTGGTTATAAAGCTCAGGAGAGAGCAAAAACAAACAAAAAAAAAATTCCAAAATATTTATTACATAATTGTAAATTTCAGAATTGGCTTAGAGAGAAATGGAACGAATTTGTGAGGTATAATAGGGCATACACTGAGAAAACTGAGATCTTCTGGGAAGTTGCAAAAGCATTTCTTTGTGGAGAAATTAAGGCTTGGCTTATAAAACAGAATAGGATATCTAAGGCTAGAGAAGTACAATTAGCAAATGCGTTGAGAAATAGTTACGGGAGGTATCTCTCTATTGGTTAATTCTTGCAAAAAGAAAAATGATATAGCTGCAAATTAAAACTCAAACAGGTAGATATTGCCCAGATTAAACATATATTTCATGAATATTTTCAGAGAATCTATGCAGCAGAGACTGATAATATTAAAAAACAGGATTTCTGGAGTGGTATACAGGTTCCCAGGCTAGACAGAGAAAAGCTAGACGAGTTGAATGCACCAATTTTGAAGGCCATAAAAATGGCGACGACGGGGAAGGCTCCAGGCCCAGACCAGGTTCCCATAGAATTCTATAAGATTTTAGCAGATCAGATATCGCAGACCTTGTATGATTTATTTAACAAATATTTTATTTCTAATGAGATGGCCTCCCCATATTATACAGCGGCAACGATTAATCTCATTCTTAAAAAGGGTAAGGATCCAGAATCAGTTGACTCTTATAGGCCCATTTCATTATTAAATAACAATTACAAATTGTTAACAGTAATAGTGGCAAATAGATTGACAAAAATTATGGGGACACATCCACCAGGACCAAGCAGGTTTTATAGACGTCATAATCCGATTAAAAATATGCGGAGAGTCTTGACGATAATAGAACATTTCTGGATAAAATCTAAGAAAAAAAGGAATCAAAAGTCAGAGGATGTAGCCTTAATCACAGTTGACGCTGAGAAGGTGTTTGATTCCATTATATGGGACCACGTATTTATGTGTTTAGAAAAATTCGGGCTTATAGGGCATTTCAGTGCTTTTGTTAAACTTATATATAAAAATCCATATTCCTCTACTGCAATTAACGGTTATCTTTCTCCAAAATTTAAAATGGCCAAAGGTACAAGACAGGACTGCTCGCTCTCACCGCTACTCTTTAATATATCTGTAGAAGCTCTGGCAATAAAACTTAGAAGCGAACTACCAGGAATAGTGGTAGGAAATATGAAAATAGTGCTCTCTCTTTTTGATGATGATTTGCTTATTTTTATTGAAAACACCAGAGAAAGTTTTATGGATTTCAATTAGAACAAATCTAGGAAGATGGAGCCAGCTACCATTATCCCTCTCGGCAAAAATACAGATAGTCAAGATAATTTTATTACCTAAAATTCTGTTCTTGTGTCAAAACCTCCCTCTATTTATCAAAGACAAAGATGTAAAGAAGTTTCATTCAGGTTGCTCTCAGTTTTTGTGGAACAAAAAGAAATCAAGAAGAGCACGTTGGAAATTAGTTCAGAAAAAAGAGGATGGAGGTTTTGCCCTCCCAGATATAAATTTATATAATCTGGCAAGTATGATTAAAGTAGCCAGCGACTAGATAAATGAGTGGAATATGATGACATATATAGATATAGATAATGATATTATACAGACTGCTTCAACAATAGGGCTATTTTATGCAGAAAAAAAGGATATCCCAACATGTATAAAAAATAGAAAAACAATATATAATGTGGCCCTTGCTTGGTTTAAACTTAAAATTGTATTAGGTACAAATAAGTGTTTATCACGGTACCTTCCCATTTGGGGTAATATGAATTTTGCCCCGAGATTAGTGACAAAAAATCTTAAGAGAAACAACAAGGACTGGCATACGTCTATTAATTGGAGGACCAAGCTTTAGGTTCCATGAAGTCATTTGACATCTTAAAGCAGGAGTATGCGCTATCAAATAAAGATTTGTTTGCGTATCTTCAGCTTAGACAGTATTATACTTTGTTAATGGGAGGACAGGAAAGAGATTGGTCATGGGGGAGATAGATCAAGGGATCAAGTTAAATGGAGCCGGGTTCACTCAATCTCAGTTTGGTACAATCTATTATTGCGTAAGTCATTCCAGGAGAGTTTAGAGAATATACAAGGCCATGGCAGTGGGAAGCTATTAATATTTCAGTAGAGGATATTAAGCAAAGTATAAAGGTGGTCTACAATTGTACAGGCACACAGACATGGAGATAGTCACATATAAGAGTCCTAAGCAAAGTGTATTTGTCACCAGAGATAGTTGCAAGATGGTCTCCACAGAGGATTGTGCTTTGCTCCAGATTTTCTTTCCCAAATGCTAATCTAATTCATTGTTTTTGTCAATGTCCAAAAGTCAATAAGTTCTGGAAAAAAGTGAGCTTTTGGCTAAATAGTTCTTGGACAGGAAGATAACTTCCAACCTTACAGACATCATATTTCTGTATTATGGGCCCACTGATAATACAAATAAGGATCTTATAAATACATCAATTCTAGTTGGTAGGAATATTATTTTACGTTCCTGGAAAGCGAGATCAGCTCCCAGCTTGAATGAATTTACAAGGAAAATATTTTATCAGATTAATATAGAATAGCATGATCCAAATACAGTAGGGGAGTAGAGTTAAGAGGTTTTTTTTTCTAAATGGAGAAGGGTAATATTGTCATATTCAGAGTGTGAGCAATGTTTGTTCTCCGGCATAAACACAGTCCACATGTTCCGGTCGGCTTGTCCAATGCCGACGCGCGTTTCACCCGCTAGGTATGTTGGGCTTCGTCAGGGCGTGATTATGTGTGTGTGCAATGAATCCCTTTGCAGTTCCGTAGATGAAAACATGTAAAACCTATTTATGCAATATTTATTTTCATAATGGTTTTAACTATGTATTTATTGTAAATATTTCACTTTCCTATGTTCTGTAGATATCAGAATATGTAACATAGTAGATGAGGTGGAAAAAAGATAGAAGTCCGAGTTCAACCTATACAAGTTTAAAGTTGAGTTTAAATTAATCCTATTAAAAAAAGGTGACCCAATTAACACAATAAATCATATCCCTGAATTCTGTTTCTAGCCATAAATGTATCTAAACCATTTTTAAATGTATCTAAGGTATTGGCATTCACTACCTCCTCAGGTAATGTGTTTTAAGTATTTATACATATATATTCCTATATATATCTGTATATATACATTACTATATGTAATTATATATATATATATATATATATATATATATATATATATATATATATATATATATATATATATACTGTATATTACAGAAAAGAAATGCACTCTCAGAATTTTCCATGCAAAGCAAGTCAAACTTTAATTAAAGTTTCACTTGCTTTGCATGGAAAATCCTGAGAGTGCATTTCTTTTCTGCAATATATGGTATTTCATATCTACACCCAGGTAGCTGACATGTGGTGGGCCTTTTCAGCTGATTGGGTAAGTGGTTGTTTTCCACTTTTTTTGCTCCATTGATTTCTATTGGGGAATAGGTTATCGCACACGCAATATTGTAAGTTTGGCTTTTTGCACTCGTCAGGTTAGCCTGCAAGTGAAAACAGTTTACTTTTAACTCATAATAAGAGCGCAACCCCACGCTTGCAAAAAGCTTACTTTTAGCGCAGTTAACGCTCGAGCAGGAGTGTTACATAGCGCTCCACTTGTAAACTCACCATATATCAGTATAAGTTAAAAATAGTAATTTAAATTTTGGATTAATTATTACAAAAGGGCGCTTGTGGCACTATCCATTATAGACATTTTCTGTTCTTGTTAGTTACAAATTAAACTTATCTCTTATGCGTGATAATATGCAGTTTACTGTTATATTATTGTATTAAACATGATTTTATATATATTATATCCAGATCTAATTATACAGCAGGTTATTTTAGAGAATAAAACTCTTTTACTGAAAATAAGAACAATAGATAGAAACTGATTTTTTTCCCCGCAGAAAAGAACGAGAAGACCCAACTAGTCTCCCCATATTACCTTCTGATGTGTAAACAATTAAAGGGACGCAAACTGTACTATTTAATCTACCCATAAAAATGTTTAATAAAGTCAACAACATTGGCTAGCATTAAACGTTCATTATTTATTTTGCCTACTTTTGTTGTAAAATATCTGTAAATAATGTTTTAGATAAACTCCATTATGAGAGGATAATATATCTCTATCATTCACAAGTATGGTTCAAATTATACCTGAGCTTGTAGCATTCTACACAGTGATTGCTGTGAGCTTGAGACACAAGCTCATTTATACCGCTCCCTAATATCTATGCACTGCTTTTGGATTACAATACATTTTCAACTGTGCGAATAATATAAGAATGTAAAATTATTTTAAAACATTTCTTTTGCAATGCAGTACTTAATTGATGGCATATGCTATGGTTTTAATGTCCCTTGAATTCTTAGGAAAGCCTTAAGTGTATCCCAGGCATCCTTTAACCCTATTTATCATAAGCAGATAAGATTCACAGGCAGGCAACCGTGCTCTTTCTGCCCCCTGCTCTTATGCAAACAATTGCATGAGAGCAGGTCCTGTCAATCATCATGAATGGATCAGTCTGGACTCCACCCCCTCTGAGATAGCAGTAGCAGTTAAGAAACATGGTTCTTGTTCTGTGAACTGCTGCTTATTAACCTGTGTTTGCAAGCTCACCTGAAGCGGCAGACACAGCTTGATAAATGGACACTTTATTCTTACCATAGCTAATGGAAGTCTATTCCATAAATCGAACAAGAACTTTATTACCAAACCTACTACCCACCCGCATCAAATTTTGATTGCTTCTTCTAAACCATATTACGTCACTTCATTTTTTGACAGTTTATAAAACATCACCCCTATTTTGGTTTCTTTTCTTGTAATTTTTGTCCCCCACTACCCCAGGCGAGGTTGAATTGCTCACCACAGGTTACGTAAAACGCACACTGCAACATTCCACACAGTAATTGCTAGATCATTGCAGGAGCTTATTCATATATCTATAACAAACCACAGCCAAATAGATAAGATAAACATACTCAAAAAACGTATTAAGGAGTATGTCCTGAACGGCAAAACAATGCAACATTTTCTAACAAAATGGCAGTTTAAATGCCTATAACATATTTATTTTTTATGCTGAAATCTTGTAATATTGTAGGCAAATATGTCACCCTCTAAAAATGTGCAGAATGAAAAAATAAATTTGAACTTAGGATAGTAAGATGAACTTAAAAGGGAAAAAAACACAGTCTTTGAATATTGCAATTAGCACTAATATCAATGTTAGAAACTTTTCAATTGATTATGCTTAGTAGCTTAGAAGTGCCTGCTGCATTGCTATCTCCCTGTTGCAGGAATACATATGAGAAATAATTTGATTGGGTCCTGTCACTGCGCTAATAACCGTCTGTTTTCTGACTTTGTAAATCTTCTCATACAACCGATTCATGGCAGCTTTCCAAACCAGACTAAGCTATAATTAAAGGCTTAACTCACCTTTATCCTTTTAGTTTCCCATGTGGAAATGTAAAGCCTCTCTGTAATTGGTCTCTGAACAGACGAGTCAACATTCCATCAAGTAATAGTATTTATTATTACAAATGGGCTAGCATCACCGCAGAAAGCAGCTAAATATGGACCGACTTTTCATGAGGAACTGGCTAAAAACCATCTGCAACCTTTATTGACAAGCTGAATATATACATATTTCATGAGATATTAACTTCCAGACTGCAGTTCTCAGTAGTATAGTGTATAGGTTGTTTAAAAAGGTGCCATAATATTCTAGAGAGCTGTGCATGAAGGGTAAAAAAATGTTGCATCTTTAGTTTTACACTAAATAACTGCAGTGCAAATTTAAAAGTGCAATGAAAATAGATGTGATAACAGTTAAAGGGACATGAAACCCAACATTTTTCTTTCATGATTCAGATAGAGCGGGTGATTTTAAATACCTTTCTAATTTACTTCTATTATCAATTTTCCTTCGTTATCTTGGTATCTTTTGTTGAAAAGCATGGATGTATGCTAAGGAGCCGCCCCATTTTGGGAGCACTATATGGCAGTAGTTTTGCAATAATGTTGGCACTGCCATCAATGAGTAATGAATGGGAAGGAGGGAGAGGGAGGGGGGGGGCAAAAACTAAGGATCTTAGGATCTGGGAGGGGGAAAGGGAGGGGGTTTTGAGGGGGGGGGGACAGCTACACTAAAGAAAAATTATTATTATTATTTTTTTTTTACTTTAAGATGGCGGCACATAGGTAGCGGGGGGAGGGTTAGAGAGGTTGGGGGCTTAGGGGGGTCCATCAGAGCTCCATAATTATTATTTTTTACAAAATTAAAAAAAAAAAAACTTTTAGTACTGGCAGACTTTGTACTCAAGATGGCGGGGACAATTGTGGGGTGGGGGAGGGAAGAGAGCTGATTGGGAGGGATCATGGTGTGGGATGTCTCAGGTGGGAGGCTGATCTCTACACTAAAGCTAAAATTAACCCTGCAAGCTCCCTACAAGCAACCTAATTAACTCCTTCACTGCTGGGCATAATACAAGTGTGGTGCTCAGCAGAATTTAGCTGCCTTCTAATTGCCAAAAAGCAATGCCAAAGCCATATAAGTCTGCTATTTCTGAACAAAGGGGATCCCAGAGAAGCATTTACAACCATTTGTGCCACAATTGCACAAGCTGTTTGTAAATAATTTCAGTGAGAAACCTAAAATTGTGAAAAATTTAACAATTTTTTTTTATTTGATCGCATTTAGCGGTGAAATGGTGGCATAAACTATACCAAAATGGGCCTAGATCAATACTTGGGGGTGTCTACTATACTACACTAAAGCTACAATTAACCCTACACGCTCCCTACAAGCTCCCTAACTAACCCGTTCACTGCTGGGCATAATACACGTGTAGTGCTCAGCAGCATTTAGCGGCCTACTAATTACCATAAAGCAATACCAAAGCCATATATGTCTTCTATTTCTGAACAAATTGGATCCCAGAGAAGCATTTACAACCATTTATGCCATAATTGCACAAGCTGTTTGTAAATAATTTCAGTGAGAAACCTAACGTTTGTGAAAAAGTTTGTGAAAAAGTGAACGTTTTTTTTATTTGATCGCATTTGGCGGTGAAATGGTGGCATGAAATATACCAAAATGGGCCTAGATCAATACTTTGGGTTGTCTACTAAAAAAAATATACATGTCAAGGGATATTCAGGGATTCCTGACAGATATCAGTCTTACAATGTAACTAGCGCTAAAAAAAATAAAATGGTTTGGAAATAGCAAAGTGCTACTTGTACTTATGGCCCTATAACTTGCAAAAAAAGCAAAGAACATGTAAACATTGGGTATTTCTAAACTCAGGATAAAATTTAGAAATTATTTAGCATAGGAGTTTTTTTGGTAGTTGTGGACGTGTAACAGATTTTGGGGGTCAAAGTTAGAAAAAGTGTGTTTTTTCCATTTTTTTCATCATATTTTATATATTTTTTATAGTAAATTATAAAATATGATGAAAATAACGGTATCTTTAGAAAGTCCATTTAATGGCGAGAAAAACGGTATATAATATGAGTAAGAGGAAAATTACAGCCAAACACAAACACCGCAGAAATGTAAAAATAGCCCTGGTGCCAGACAGTCAACAAATGGAAAATTGCTCTGGTCACAAAGGGGTTAAAGTGATGAAAATATCATAATTGTGTCTTAAAGGGACAGTCAACACTAAAATTGTTATTGTTTAATAAGATAGATAATGCCTTTACTACCCATTCCCCAGCTTTGCACAACCAACATTGTTATATGAATCTACTTTATCACCTTTAAACCTCTTAATTTCTGCCTGTTTCTAAGCCACTATAGACAGCCTATTATCACATTTTTTGTTAGGTTTACAAAACAGGGGAGTGCTAGTTCATGTGAGCCATATAGATAACATTGTGCTCACACCCGTGGAGTTACTTATGAGAGGGCACTGATTGACTAAAATGCAAGTCTATCGAAAGAACTGAGATAAGGGGCAGTCTGCAGAGGCTTAGATACAAGTAAATCACAGAGGTAAAACATTTATTAATATGTAGTTATGCAAAACTGGGGAATGGGTAATAAAGGGATTATCTATTTTTTTAAACAATAAAATTTTTGGGTTTTGACTGTCCCTATAATTTCAAATTAAACATTTTTTTAGTTATCTCTTTTTATGATAACAAAATAAAATATTTAAAGTGAAGGTCAATTTTCATCAATGAGTGCCCGGTTTTTAAAAATACTTTTAAAATCAGGGGCACTTTCATTGATGAAAATTAACATTGCACTGGATTTTAAGAAATACTTACCTTTTACTTCTGCAAAGCCGGATCGACGATCTCCCTCCTTCTTCTTCCTGCTGTAGACAACAGCAATGACGAAACTGGCTTCCTCCAATCACAGCCAGGCATCACGAGCTGGACGCTCTGGGGTGCAAGCCATGATTGGAGGAAGCCGGTTTTTGTCATTTCTGACGTCACTACAGAGGAACTGAGGCTGAGATCGGCGATCCGGTTTTGCAGGAGAAAAAGGTAAGTATTTCTTAAAATCCAGTGCAATGTTAATTTTCATCAATGAAAGTGCCCCTGTTTTAAAAAGTATTTTTAAAAACCGGGCACTCATTGATGAAAATTGACCTTCACTTTAAGTGTTTCACTTTTCTATGTATTATAAAATATTTATGTATACAAAAGCCTATTTCATAAAAACTAATGTTGCACAGAAAATGTATTACTATTGCAGACATTACAGGGACACTGAACCCAATTTTTTCTTTCATGATTCAGATAGAGCATGCAATTTTAAGCAACTTTCTAATTTACTCATATTATTAAATTTTCTTCATTCTCTTGGTATCTTTATTTGAAAAGCAAGAATGTAAGTTTAGATGCCGGCCCATTTTTTGGTGAACAAGATGGGTTGTCCTTGCTGATTGGACAAAACCAAAAAAAAAAGTGCTATCCATGGTCCTGAACCAAAAATTGTCTGGCTCCTTAGCTTAGATTTTAAATAAAGATAGCAAGAGAATGAAAAAAAATTGATAATAGAACTAAATTAGAAAGTTGCTTAAAATTGCATGCTCAAGTTGTTAAGAAAGCAAGTCTATTTACATAAATATATATTTTTTATTTTAAAGTAAATCTTAGATGTAACTGAATAATGTGCAAATTCAAATTCATTCAAATTCTGCTCTTTGGTTGACTCAAATAGATTAGGAGAGAAAGTCGAAGAAGATTCACTGTTTGTTTACGTCCTTGTGCTTGAATTTAATTATCTAGTAAATTTCTTCATTTTTCTTGATCTCTAACATTAACCTTGGATTGCGTTCATTGCTGTTGCAGTTCTTTCATTTTCAGTCCCCGCGGATTAGCAGTCAGCATCTAAACTCATTGCTGCGGAGGTCAAACTGACCACAGAATGCTGAGGCCTTAATTAGTTGTTTGTATATCTGACCTTGTGGTTTGTTTATCAAATTAGTCAAGAGAAATAGCGTTAACAGACTTAAACAGTGATAAGGGACATCAGAAAATATATTTTTATATGTAATGTAGTTGATAAATTAAAGGGATTAAACTTTTTAAAGTCTGGGCTTCCCAACTCCAGTTTTCAGAAACCACTAATGGGCTGGATTTTTAAGATTTCTGTGAATGATAAAAAAATAAATAACCACAATAAGGGGCAGAGTACAAGTTGAGCACAAATTAATGCTCCAGCTTGAGCGTTAATTGCGCTAGAAGATTTGTCGGGTTGCGCTCGTATTATGAGTTGTTTTCACTCTAGCAGTAACTTGACTAGCCCAAGAATCTGAAGTTAGAATATCAAATGCGCAATCACGTACAAAAATGTAAAAAAACAAACACTCTTGCACAAACATGATTGCCTATTCTTATATGCGCAAAAATGATCGCAAATTCGTATGCGGTAAACCGACAGCGAAAAAAAATATATTTCAGAAAAATGAATTTTTATGTTTTCATCTACTTAATGGGACCCTAAACCCAATTTTTTCTTTCATGATTCAGATAGAGCATGCAATTTTAAGAAATTTTCTAATTGACTCCTATTATCAATTTTTCTATGTTCTCTTGCTATCTTTTTTTGGAAAAAGAAGGTATCTAAGCTAAGAAACCATCAAAGTTTGGTTCAGACCATAGACAGCACTTGTTTATTGGTGCTGTCCAATTAGCAAGGACAACCCAGGTTGTTCACCAAAAATGGGCCGGCATCTAATCTTACTTGCTTTTCAAATAAATATACCAAGAGAATGAAGAAAATTTGATAATAGGAGTAAATTAGAAAGTTCATTAAAATTGCATGCTCTATCTGAATCACGAAAGAAAAAATTTGGGTTTAGTGTCCCTTTAACTGCAAAGGACTCCAATGCTTATATATAAACATATATATACAGTATATATGTATGTGTTTAAATGTGTATATATGTCTGTAAATATGTATCAATACGTATGTAGATACAGGGAGTGCAGAATTATTAGGCAAATGAGTATTTTGACCACATCATCCTCTTTATGCATGTTGTCTTACTCCAAGCTGTATAGGCTCGAAAGCCTACTACCAATTAAGCATATTAGGTGATGTGCATCTCTGTAATGAGAAGGGGTGTGGTCTAATGACATCAACACCCTATATCAGGTGTGCATAATTATTAGGCAACTTCCTTTCCTTTGGCAAAATGGGTCAAAAGAAGGACTTGACAGGCTCAGAAAAGTCAAAAATAGTGAGATATCTTGCAGAGGGATGCAGCACTCTTAAAATTGCAAAGCTTCTGAAGCGTGATCATCGAACAATCAAGCGTTTCATTCAAAATAGTCAACAGGGTCGCAAGAAGCGTGTGGAAAAACCAAGGCGCAAAATAACTGCCCATGAACTGAGAAAAGTCAAGCGTGCAGCTGCCAAGATGCCACTTGCCACCAGTTTGGCCATATTTCAGAGCTGCAACATCACTGGAGTGCCCAAAAGCACAAGGTGTGCAATACTCAGAGACATGGCCAAGGTAAGAAAGGCTGAAAGACGACCACCACTGAACAAGACACACAAGCTGAAACGTCAAGACTGGGCCAAGAAATATCTCAAGACTGATTTTTCTAAGGTTTTATGGACTGATGAAATGAGAGTGAGTCTTGATGGGCCAGATGGATGGGGCCGTGGCTGGATTGGTAAAGGGCAGAGAGCTCCAGTCCGACTCAGACGCCAGCAAGGTGGAGGTGGAGTACTGGTTTGGGCTGGTATCATCAAAGATGAGCTTGTGGGGCCTTTTCGGGTTGAGGATGGAGTCAAGCTCAACTCCCAGTCCTACTGCCAGTTTCTGGAAGACACCTTCTTCAAGCAGTGGTAGAGGAAGAAGTCTGCATCCTTCAAGAAAAACATGATTTTCATGCAGGACAATGCTCCATCACACGCGTCCAAGTACTCCACAGCGTGGCTGGCAAGAACGGCTATAAAAGAAGAAAATCTAATGACATGGCCTCCTTGTTCACCTGATCTGAACCCCATTGAGAACCTGTGGTCCATCATCAAATGTGAGATTTACAAGGAGGGAAAACAGTACACCTCTCTGAACAGTGTCTGGGAGGCTGTGGTTGCTGCTGCACCATGTTGATGGTGAACAGATCAAAACACTGACAGAATCCATGGATGGCAGGCTTTTGAGTGTCCTTGCAAAGAAAAGTGGCTATATTGGTCACTGATTTGTTTTTGTTTTGTTTTTGAATGTCAGAAATGTATATTTGTGAATGTTGAGATGTTATATTGGTTTCACTGGTAAAAATAAATAATTGAAATGGGTATATATTTGTTTTTTGTTAAGTTGCCTAATAATTATGCACAGTAATAGTCACCTGCACACACAGATATCCCCCTAAAATAGCTAAAACTAAAAACAAACTAAAAACTACTTCCAAAAATATTCAGCTTTGATATTAATGAGTTTTTTGGGTTTATTGAGAACATGGTTGTTATAATAATAATAATAAAATTAATCCTCAAAAATACAACTTGCCTAATAATTCTGCACTCCCTGTATATATATATATCTTTAGACATGTAGCCTGTCTTTTTTTCTAATACCTGAGACCTCATATCTTTGAGCCTTTAAAACTTTGTGTGCAAAAAATTTTTAAATAATTTATATTAGATGGTGTTATTATGAGTGTAAATGTACTTTGTAATGTATTTTTATTTGTTTTGTGACACTTCTTTGTTTCGCAAAACAGTTTACCACAGCTCTGAAGTTGCAGTAATCGTTCTAGCATAAATCATGATTGCACTCACGCAATCACGATTACGATCAACTTGTAATATGAGCGCAATTTAACCTGCGTGCAAACTATTGTGAAAACCCAATGTGGCTTGCGCACAAATGTTTCCATTCCACTCGTAATCTGGCCCCTAATAATGAAATTATTATATCTCGTGTATAGGGTTGCCAACTCAACAATGTTTTGCAGATCAGCTTTGAGTTACACATACTGCAGGGAGGTATATGGATAGTGTTGCCAGACAGCAGTATTCATGTTCCCCCCTGCACATCCTGCAGCATATGTAACTCATAGCTGTTCAGGAAAACATGGCTGGGGTACAAGCCAAGTTAATGTGCTGTAGTTAAGACACCCTAAAATATGTCCTGTTATTGTCTCCTAAATAAAGGAAATGTTGGGCTAAGTCACTTCCGGTTGCAAACTTTAAAATTACATTAAACTACAGTGCCCCTAAAGAGCTCCAAAAAACTAATTCTGTAACCTGCAAATGCTATTGGCAGCATTTTTAAATTGTGGGTTAAATAATTTTTTTGGGGCCTCTAATAGGGGTTTATTGCCTATTTATAGACACTTTGATCTCTTTTTACACTGAAAATGCTCAGTTGTCTTCTAAAAGGTATCATCTTTACTATACCTCTTGTCTTCTGGCAAGAGTCTGGGACCAAGAGGCGGTGGCTGTTGTCTCTGTGGTCAGGATGTAGGGCATAGGACTGATTGTGGCAGGATGATACAGGTCATGGGTAGAGACATGTAACAACAACACAGAGCAGCGCTCAAAGGAAAGTCTCCTTAGCTTTGGTTTGCAGCCCACACTGAGAGACAGCCGTCTTCACGCTAGAATACCTTTAGTAACACACTCCCAATACAGGCGGTCGCAAGATGATGACATCACCGCTGCTAGCCAAACGAGTGAGTGCTCCATCAATGCTCTACACAGAAATCCAGAATCAACAACAAAAAGGCAGCAACCAGTTAATCCAAAAATGCAAAAAAATGTATTAGGCACTATTAAACATGGTACACATAGTACACCTCACAGCAAAAAAAAAGGTCAAACATGTTTCGTTAATTCACATATTGCACTTCCTCAATGACCCATGAATAGGGGCAGAATAGACAGATGGGAGAGCAGAAAGAACTTTTAAAGTTTTACCTTCTTTTAAACAGCTGGATAAGTGTATGAGATGTGAGAGATACGTTCCTGATGCTTTTCTGAATACATATTTCACACAATATGGCTGCTTAATAATATGCCCTTATTGTTTTCTGCAACATAACACACACAAGGGAAGTCTTGAGATGAATGCATGAATTTAAATAGCATGTGGACATATTTCTTATGTTTTTTACTTTGAATAGTTCTGATAGTACTGCCTTTAAGCCCCACAGAAGTTACAGTGACTGTGTGCCTTTAATTTAACATGCTTTTGCCCTTATGTTGCATGCATCATTTGGCTGTAAAACCCATTACTAAGACAGACCATGTAACTAAGTAAATCTGTCTCTGCTGCTCATTTAAGCTGAGATTTCGGAAGTATTTTAATATTGCATCTGTTTGAGTGCAGAGCTTCTAAGTACTGGATAGTCATAGTTTGTGATCTGTATCCTTCTATCTCGCCCACTGATTTCCCTGCCATATGAAAAAGACATGAAACCTAATACTTAATCTCGCTGTAACATTTTTAATTAAGGAAACATTGCAATTTACATTAATTATTTAGTTTTGGATGCATTTGCTGTAAGATACCTCTGACCATTATGTTTGTTCTTCCCCTACAAGTGAGACAGGAATACATCCATAATACTTACATATGATGACATTTACCTGATGCAGAAACATTCTACAGAGTGACTGGGTATCTCAGAGCACAAGCTCATTCATGTTAGACCAGGAACATGAATACCACTATGCTTTTCAAGAGGTGTATTACTAAACTGATCTTGATTTGTAAAAACCATGTAGTTTGTGCTAACCAGACTATAGTCTGTTTTGTTTTGTAGTGCATTGCTTATAGCTGATCTGTGCTATGAGATTAATGTCCTGGGACATCTAAACCTTCCCATGACCCTGCCCCAAACAACAACACCTATTCACAGCCTCCTGCTCCTCCCAGCCCACCTGGTCTCAACAACATCCCTGGGCTTACATGCTACACCTGTATTAACTCCACAAAATTGGAAAACAGCACACTTTCTTTAAAGGGGCACGGAAAAAGACTTGCCAAGTCCAAATCAAATGTTAAATCAGTATAATTCTATCCTCCAAAATGTTAAAAGATCTTTGTTTCTTTGGTTTGGGTCCAAAAGCATAGTACAACATTTCAGGCCTACAATAAACCCTTAGTCGTGTATGACTAAGTGGCTACTGTAGGCCTGAAACATTGTACTATGCTTTTGGACCCAAACAAAAGAAATAAAGGTCTTTTAACATTTGGGAGACTGGAATTATACTGATTGCACTTACCTGCTACACCCCTGGATCTTCCCATGTCTACCAGCCACACTAACTCACCTTCCTGACTCACTTCCTCACTTTGCCTCGGCTCCTCTTAGTCTCAGTTCTCTAAATCTGGAATGATCCAACATCTTCCAACTGAGATATGGAATTAGTCTGGAATCACTTCCAAATGTTTCCCTTTTACATCATGTATTCATGTTTTGAACAAAGCAATTGGTGGTCATCTTGGAGCTATCAATTGCTCCAACTGTCCTGTATTTTGTGGGACTTACATTGGTTGAGTGCTCTGTCTTATTATCCCTCTTGCCATTTTCAAAACTTAGGTCATATTTTCTTCTAAAAAAAAACAGTGTGTGACTTCTCAAGTCCCCAGGATTCCTCAAACACTGAGCAGACTCCCAAAATATTGTCCATCTTCAAAAAAACTCCATCCCAGTGAGCTACAGGGCATACAAAAAGTAAAAATGAAGAACTTTATTGGGTTACAAAATAAAATAAAAACAATTATAATTATGAAACTGGGTACTATATATCACATGATTTGTGCGCACTTAATTGCTTCCTTCCACCTCCACTCACAGATTCCACCCTCATATAGCCCAGATGTAGCCCTGAACCTCCCAGTCCTAAGAAGAAAGGGAGATATTTATGTATGCACCAATTTCTTTAGGAAACAATTCAAATCCAATAAAACACCAAGCCCCACCCAAGGCTGCCCAGACACCCAAATCACTGTACCTGTACCCAAAGCTTAAAGACTAACTTGAACTACCTTGTTCCTGCCCTTGGACAACCAAACTCAAGTTTCCCCCATCCTGGGTTTTACATTTAAAATGTGAGGAGGTGTGCGTCATGCAATCCCAATGAGAGTGCTGCATAATATGTCTACGGTTTAGATAATAACAACCTAAACAAGCTTACGTTTTTGTATTCTTCCTCCAAATTATCTGTTTGAAAGTAATTCAGTGCCAAAACTTATTTATATTCTCATTTTCCCCAAACTAAGCAAATTCTCTAGCACAGGAGCTTAAAAACACACACACACACATACACACAGGCAATTAAATGCAAGCTTTTACTTTTCACTGGGGAAAGAGAGGGATAAGGTGCGGTAAGCTATTAATTAGACTTGTACAGACTCACAGGAAAGGGATTTTGTCTTCAGTCCGGCTTCTGGCTTAATCCTCTCTTTTACAGAGAAAATAACAATGTTATATCTACTAGTTCTGTGTAGGGACAGATTAGCGGTATGAATATGTACATATGAAATATACTTATCCCGCTCCCCTGCCTTGCTCTTTTCACTGGTTCTTCATTAACCCTCTGCATAAAATGCTTTGTAGCCTGTGCTGGCAAATAAGGGGTTAAATCACTTACCTATATCAATGCCACAAATCTTTCTATCTGTTTCCCTTGTATTTTGTGGATCAAACTCTTAATGTGGCTTTGGGGTATGAGAGATATACAGTGCATCTTCAGTTCATATAGTGGATTAATGATCAAAGATTCTATACACACTAGAGATCTTAAAATGCCATTTATAGTTTGTGCCAGTGTTTTTTATTATTATTATTATTTATTATTATTATTATTATTTGTTTGATCTTCTGTAGCCACAAAACCAGTTTTTTTTTTCTCCTTCAAGTTTTATGCTTGAAGCGGTACAGCTAACCAGAGCCTTTACATTATGTTATTGAAAGCCCACAGGAGCAGAAGTGAGGTCCCTTTAAATGCATTGATTGGCTGTACTTCCCCAATCAGAAAACGGTAAAGAGAAGCTCCCTATTGAGGGGCTGTCTGGGAAATTGCAGAATAGGTAATAAAAAAGTAAATCTGACAGTTTGATATTTCTAGACTTTAACTGTTTATCAGTAAAGTGTCACATTTATCATTTTTTTGTCCCCAAAGCCCTTTTAAATGGATATAAAACTGTATTTAATATAATAAAATATTATGTGCAGAGTTTTCTGGGAGAAATAGCTGAAAGTGCAGTATCGTGGACCACAAAAAGTGAACAGGTTAATATAGGGCACAAATTAACCAAAGTTATGTAGTAGAGGCTTTCTTAACATATTTATAAAAGGGGCTCTGCAGCCCATTAAGGCGTTTTGCTTGGCGGCTGAAAAAAATGCAAATATCTAACTAAAGGGACATAAACCTCAAAAAACACAAAAGTGCATTTCAGTTTAGAAAATAAACATTTTTTTACAACAAACATCTTTTATTGAAAGTTCTGACTATTCCAGTAAATTCACCAAGCGCAGTGTCTACTTGTGAGTGAGCAATGTCATGTATATTTATTAGCTACAATGTACACGGGATCATCATATCGTATATCAATACCTCAGATACATTTCTGGCTAGAAACAGAATTCAGGGCTATGATTGCTTGTATTAAAGGGGTCACCTTTTTAATGGGATTAATTTAAGCTTAACTGGAGCTTTTGTCTTTTTTATAACCTCATCTACTATGTAATTTAAAAAAACAAAAACTTCTTCTCCAATTAGCTGTTTTCTTGACAGTTTAGCAGTGCACATTTAATATTTTTCCGTTAGCTATTTCAAATTGCACATGCACAAATCAGCGTGTGCGAGTAGGAAAAGTTATTTAAGAGTTCATTGTGTGGTCACTCCATTGTGGGTTCATCGTGGATTTGCAGCGGTGGTCTATGATTAAAGTGGCAGTGTGAAGCCGAACTCATAACATCCACAGCTCCTCGCTCTGGATTTAATGTACTTGCTCTTAAAGGGACATGAAATCCAAAAAACATATTTCAAGATTCAGATAGAGCATAACATTTTAAACAACTTTCCAATTTAGAGGGTAGTAGATACAGGAGAAATTTGAGGAAGCATTTTTTTACAGAAAAGGTGGTGGATTCATGGAATAAACTTCCATTTGAGGTGGTAAACACAAAAACTGTAAAGGAATTTAAAAATGCCTGGGACATGCATAAGGCTATCCTAAGGAAAAAGTAACATGTAATATGGGTAGACTTGATGGGCCTTTTTGGTTCTTATCTACCGTCAAATTCTATGTTTCTATCATCTAATTTGCTTTGTTCCCTTGGTATCCTCTGTTGAAAAGTATACCTAGGTAGGCACAGGCTAGCTGCTGATTGGTAGCTACACATATATGCCTCTTGTCTGTGGCTTACAAATGTATTCAGCTACCTCTCAGTAGTGCATTGATGCTCCTTCATTAAAGGATATCAAGAGAATGAAGCAACATTGATAATAGAAGTACATTGAAACGTTGTTTAATTAAGTGAAGGCTCTATCTGAATCATGAAAGAAAACATCTGGGTTACATGTACCTTTAAGTACTATCTTTAATAAACTTGGTTTAACTGCTTTGTGCTTCCCAATCATGTTTTTGTACTAATGTTACCCACAAGTCTCCTGACTTCCCTGTCCCAGGGAGCCTCTGTTAAAACATTTTGCTGCATTTAGTTTAATCAACATATGAATTGGCATTAACCCTTTATTACAGTAATTTTGCTGGTTGCAACAAAAAGCGCAAATTTTAAAATGTATTACAATTTTCTGTAAAATGTAGTTACATTAGCAATTTTAGTGCAAAGATATTTACAAACAAGTAGAATCCAGTTTGCCAGAAATGTAATCACTGGAGCAGCAACATAGACCCCATTGAGATACATAGGGATCATTTGTGCACCCATGTAAAATATTTCTATTTCCACTGCTGACTTACTTTGGTTAAAGTGCCATAAAAGATG
>NC_069501.1:55536869-55541869 GCF_027579735.1 Bombina bombina | reverse complement strand
TCCTAAGAAAGATGACTTTCTGGGGATTATTATGAGATATAGGAGACTGTTACTGTCAGTGACTGTCGGCTTGGATGACATTCACTATGTTGCAAATATAATGAGGAAATAAAAAAGAGTGAGTTAGTTCATGTGATGCCACTGTAAATGTATTATATCTTTGGAAAAGAAATCCATAATTCATTATAAAACTATTTGCTGGATTTTTTTCTTCTTCTTTATAGTGCCAGATTATTTTTTTAGCTCAAGAAGCATGACAGTACCTTACTATGCTCAGGGGGGGTTAACCCTTAAATATATGAAATGTGTTCTAGATCTCATTAGCACCCAAGGGGTTAAAAACAACTGCTCGCATCAGCTTATTATGACTCTGAATGATGCTGGTATCCATGGTAACAAGATATATGGATCATGTTAGACAACATCCGTATATCAAAGCAAAATTTGTAGCAAATCTGGGACACAACTGATGCAAATATTATTTTTTCTGTGGTGTAGTGTATATGTGAAGTTACCCCATATTTACCTTTGAACATACAACTTAAATTTGTTCCAATGACATTTAATATGGATTGATAATTGCTCATTGCTCTACTGAATAAAAGCAGAATTAATTTTAAGATTTGTTTTTATGAAATTATTATTTTTATTAATCTATTTTAATGATCAAATAATGAAGCATAGTTCAAATTCAAAAACATGGCATACGAGGGGTAATTATTTTATGTTTAATTATCTAAAAATAACTGTTTTACTTAAAATATTGATTTGTTACTTGTATTATACAAACCCATATTATGTACTAAGAAATCTCTTAATTAATCTGTTGCATTGTTATTGTGTTTCAGAGACTCTAAAGAAGGGAATGATTATTACATGAAAAACTAGGTTACAGCAGTTTATTATTACACTATATATATATATATATATATATATATATATATATATATATATATATATATATATATATATATATATATATATATATATGTGTGTGTGTGTGTGTGTGTGTGTGTGTGTGTGTGTTTAAACCCTGCAAATGTGTTAAAACATAGTCAGATACAGAGCAGCATAGCACTATTGTGAGCTAGCTATGTCATTAGTGTATGCGCACCCTAGCACTATTGTGAGCTAGCTATGTGATTAGTGGCTGCACACCATAGCACTATTGTGAGCTAGCTATGTGATTAGTGTCTGCGCACTGTAGCACTATTGTGAGCTAGCTATGTGATTAGTGGCTGCACACCATAGCAATATTGTGAGCTAGCTATGTGATTAGTGTCTGCGCACCGTAGCACTATTGTGAGCTAGCTATGTGATTAGTGTATGCACACCCTAGCACTATTGTGAGCTAGCTATGTGATTAGTGTCTGCACACCATAGCACTATTGTGAGCTAGCTATGTGATTAGTGTCTGCGCACTGTAGCACTATTGTGAGCTAGCTATGTGATTAGTGGCTGCACACCATAGCAATATTGTGAGCTAGCTATGTGATTAGTGTCTGCGCACCGTAGCACTATTGTGAGCTAGCTATGTGATTAGTGTCTGCGCACCATAGCACTATTGTGAGCTAGCTATGTGATTAGTGTCTGCGCACCGTAGCACTATTGTGAGCTAGCTATGTGATTAGTGTATGCACACCCTAGCACTATTGTGAGCTAGCTATGTGATTAGTGTCTGCACACCATAGCACTATTGTGAGCTAGCTATGTGATTAGTGTCTGCGCACTGTAGCACTATTGTGAGCTAGCTATGTGATTAGTGGCTGCACACCATAGCAATATTGTGAGCTATCTATGTGATTAGTGTCTGCGCACCGTAGCACTATTGTGAGCTAGCTATGTGATTAGTGTCTGCGCACCGTAGCACTATTGTGAGCTAGCTATGTGATTAGTGTCTGCGCACCGTAGCACTATTGTGAGCTAGCTATGTGATTAGTGTATGCACACCCTAGCACTATTGTGAGCTAGCTATGTGATTAGTGTCTGCACACCATAGCACTATTGTGAGCTAGCTATGTGATTAGTGTCTGCGCACTGTAGCACTATTGTGAGCTAGCTATGTGATTAGTGGCTGCACACCATAGCAATATTGTGAGCTAGCTATGTGATTAGTGTCTGCGCACCGTAGCACTATTGTGAGCTAGCTATGTGATTAGTGTCTGCGCACCATAGCACTATTGTGAGCTAGCTATGTGATTAGTGTATGCACACCCTAGCACTATTGTGAGCTAGCTATGTGATTAGTGTCTGCACACCATAGCACTATTGTGAGCTAGCTATGTGATTAGTGTCTGCGCACTGTAGCACTATTGTGAGCTAGCTATGTGATTAGTGGCTGCACACCATAGCAATATTGTGAGCTAGCTATGTGATTAGTGTCTGCGCACCGTAGCACTATTGTGAGCTAGCTATGTGATTAGTGTCTGCGCACCGTAGCACTATTGTGAGCTAGCTATGTGATTAGTGTCTGCGCACCGTAGCACTATTGTGAGCTAGCTATGTGATTAGTGTATGCACACCCTAGCACTATTGTGAGCTAGCTATGTGATTAGTGTCTGCGCACCGTAGCACTATTGTGAGCTAGCTATGTGATTAGTGTATGCACACCCTAGCACTATTGTGAGCTAGCTATGTGATTAGTGTCTGCACACCATAGCACTATTGTGAGCTAGCTATGTGATTAGTGTCTGCGCACTGTAGCACTATTGTGAGATAGCTATGTGATTAGTGGCTGCACAACATAGCTCTATTGTGAGATAGCTATGTGATTAGTGTCTCTGCACCATAGCACTATTGTGAGCTAGCTATGTGATTAGTGTCTGTGCACCATAGCACTATTGTGAGATAGCTATGTGATTAATGTCTGTGCACCATAGCACTATTGTGAGATAGCTATGTGATTAGTGTCTGCACACCATATCACTATTGTAAGCTAGCTATGTGATTAGTGTCTGCGCACCCTAGCACTATTGTGAGATAGCTATGTGATTTCTGTCTGCACACCCTAGCACTATTGTGAGATAATGATGTGATTAGTGTCTGTGAACCATAGCACTATTGTGAGATAGCTATGTGATTAGTGTCTGCACACCATATCACTATTGTAAGCTAGCTATGTGATTAGTGTCAGTACGTCATAGCACTATTGTGAAAAAGCTACATGATTAGTGTCCATGTAACATAGAACTATTGTGAGATAACGATGTGATTAGTGTCTGTGCACCATAGCACTATTAGGAGATAACGATGTTTAAAGTGTCTGTGCACCATAGCACTATTGAGAGATAACGACATGCTTAGTGTCTCTGCACCATAGCACTATTGTGAGCTAGCTATGTGATTAGTGTCTGTGCACCATAGCACTATTGTGAGATAGCTATGTGATTAGTGTCTCTGCACCATAGCACTATTGTGAGATAATGACGTGATTAGTGTCTGTGCGTCATAGCACTATTGTGAGATAATGATGTAATTAGTGTCAGTACACCATAGCACTATTGTGAGATAGCTATGTGATTAGTGTCTGCACACCATAGCACTATTGTGAGATGATGTGATTAGTGTCAGTGCATCATAGCACTATTGTGAGCTAGCTATGTGATTAGTGTCTGCACACCATAGCACTATTGTGAGATAATGATGTGATTAGTGGCTGCACACCATAGCACTATTGTGAGATAGCTATGTGATTAGTGGCTGCACAACATAACATTATTGTGAGATAGCTGTGTGATTAGTGTCTGCACACCATAGCACTATTGTGAGATAGCTATGTGATTAGTGGCTGCACACCATAGCACTATTGTGAGATAGCTGTGTGATTAGTGGCTGCACAACATAACACTATTGTGAGATAGCTGTGTGATTAGTGTCTGCACACCATAGCACTATTGTGAGATAGCTATGTGATTACTGTCTGCACCATAGCACTATTGTGAGATAGCTGTGTGATTAGTGTCTGCACACCATAGCACTATTGTGAGATAGCTGTGTGATTAGTGGCTGCACAACATAGCACTATTGTGAGATAGCTGTGTGATTAGTGTCTGCAGACCATAGCACTATTGTGAGATAATGATGTGATTAGTGGCTGCACATCATAGCACTATTGTGAGCTAGCTATGTGATTAGTGGCTGCACATCATAGCACTATTGTGAGATAATGATGTGATTAGTGGCTGCACACCATAGCACTATTGTGAGATAATGATGTGATTAGTGTCAGTGCTTATGTGTGATTATTATTCTGACAACATCCTTGTTTAGATTTTGATGCAGCTAAAACTTATCAGTGTTTCCTACCTCTATAGTCCTCTACAACTTATTTGATACACTGCCCTCCAGTTCCATTCTGGTTCTGAGATATTCTAATCCCAGCTGGCTAACTGTGCAGATCAGGAAAGTGGTGATACAGATTTTCCCGCTGCCCCTCTTATTCCCAGGGCCATTTGTATCACACAGAACACAGGCTGCGCTGTTCAGTTTAGTAAACAAAATATGGACAGACGTAATGTTTTATCTGCATGCCCAGACATGCTATTCTTAAATCAAGCCTTTATGTTCCTGAATTCATTTTTTTCATGGGTTTGCATCAAACAATGGTTAACACCTTGGTTGCCAATCCTTACTGGAAGGTAAGGGGTTAACACACGGTGTGACACAATTTCCCTGGTTACCATTCACCTTGCTAACAGATCATTTTTAATTTAATTGTATGCAGCTTATTACAAATGAGATTATACAGCTCGGATCAGGCTTTTGTGTACACAGCAAAAAACAAACAGCCACGGGAAATATGTCTGTTACAATTTAATTGCCGGCCATACTTTGGCTTCTTTGAATCTTGTAATTAGCTACTACAGTGCTAACTGTATGTCAGGCTATTAGCAAGGGACAAAAATACCTTTGCTAATATCTTGTGCCAGGGCGCATTCTCACTGAAGGTTATAGAGATAATGACGTTTACTAAGAATGGCTTATTAGCAGCAATATGTATG
>NC_069501.1:55519369-55531869 GCF_027579735.1 Bombina bombina | reverse complement strand
GAGAGAAAGCAAAAGAGAGGGGTAGAGAGACAGCACAAGAGAGGGGGGAGAGACAGCAAAAGAGAGAGGGGGAGAGAGACAGCAAAAGAGAGAGGGGGAGAGAGACAGCAAAAGAGAGGGGGAGAGAGACAGCAAAAGAGAGAGGGGAGAGAGACAGCAAAAGAGAGCGGGGAGAGAGCGCAAAAAAGAGGGGTGAGAGAGCGCAAAAGAGAGGGGGAAGAGAGAGCGCAAAAGAGGGGGAGAGAGAGCGCAAAAGAGAGGGGGGAAGAGCACAAAAGAGAGGGGGAGAGAGAGCGCAAAAGAGAGGGGGGAGAGAGAGAGCGCAAAAGAGAGGGGGGAGAGAGAGTGCAAAAGAGAGGGGAGAGAGCACAAAAGAGAGGGGGAGAGAGAGAGCGCAAAAGAGAGGGGGAAGAGAGACAGCAAAAGAGAGAGGGGAAGAGAGACAGCAAAAGAGAGGGGGTAGAGAGACAGCAAAAGAGAGGGGGAGAGAGACAGCAAAAGATAGGGGGGGAGAGAGACAGCAAAAGAGAAGGGGAGAGAGACAGCAAAAGAGAGGGGGAGAGAGACAGCAAAAGAGAGAGGGGGAGAGAGACAGCAAAAGAGAGGGGGGAGAGACAGCAAAAGAGAGGGGGGAGAGAGACAGCAAAAGAGACAGGGGAAGAGAGACAGCAAAAGAGAGGGGGAGAGAGACAGCAAAAGAGAGAGGGGGAGAGAGACAGCAAAAGAGAGAGGGGAGAGAGACAGCAAAAGAGAGAGGGGAGAGGGACAGCAAAAGAGAGAGGGGGAGAGAGACAGCAAAATAGAGGGGAGAGAGACAGCAAAAGAGAGAGGGGGAGAGAGACAGCAAAAGAGAGGGGGGAGAGAGAGAGCGCAAAAGAGAGGGAGGAGAGAGAGAGAGAGCGCAAAAGAGAGGGGGAGAGAGGGAGCTCAAAAGAGAGGGGGGGAGAGAGAGAGCAAAAGAGAGGGGGGAGAGAGAGCGCAAAAGAGAGGGGGGGCAGAGAGATTGCAAAAGAGAGGAGGAGACAGCGCAAAAGAGAGGGGGGAGAGAGAGAGCTCAAAAGAGAGGGGGGAGAGAGAAAGCTCAAAAGAGAGGGTGAGAGAGAGAGAGCAAAAGAGAGGGGGTGAGAGAGAGAGCAAAAGAGAAGGGGAGGGAGAGAGAGCGCAAGGGGTGGGACCGCTGTACTGCAAAAAATGGCTTTAGGACTAGTATATATATAATTTCATTAGTTAAGGCATTTACTATTGGTATATTGATCTGGGATTCCTGTGTACACTGGCCCTTTAATATACTAGATCCACATTAAATTTAATTGCATTCAAGGTAAAGGATTTCCTTTAAGCTTGTAATATGCACGACATTAACACACCCATGATATTTGTATTTATTAAAACAAATATAAATGTTATATTGCTGAAGGTGGTACAGTTACCTTTGGATACTTACCTATAGTGCCCTGAGGAGCTATGCTATAGGACCTTCTCTTTTAGCACAGCAGTGGCGGATCCAAGGGGGCGGGGCAACAGGGCAATTGCTCCCCATGAGGACAGCATAGCCAGATATGCATACCTCCCAACATTTCAAAATTAAAAAGAGGGACACCCCCCCGGCAAAAAAATTGAAATGTGGTGGGCGGGGCTTAAAAAATCATAAGACCAAAGTAATACAAATAAAATTCTAAATAAAGTAATATATTTTAATACACTTAGGCAGCAAATCAAACACAAGCTCAAACCACTGGTATGGCTATGTGAGCGCTGTATTTAATTAGCCTTTGCAAAGACATTGCTAAATATTTTTATCTTAATTGCACATTTATTAATAAATTCTTTAAAACTGCTCTCTGCATTCCCCATTAATATTCTAGATTCTGGCCTTTAAAGTCAGCAAAAATGCACAGTAGCACGCTACATAGCATACACTTACACATGCAGATACACGCACACTACATAGCATACACTTACACATGCAGATACACACACACTACATAGCATACACTTACACATGCAGATACACACACACTACATAGCATACACTTACACATGCAGATACACACACACTACATAGCATACACTTACACATGCAGATACACACACTACATAGCATACACTTACACATGCAGCATACACTTATACATGCAGATACACAGGCCTAGATTTGGAGTTTGGCGGTAGAAGGGCTGTTAACGCTCCGCGGGCTTTTTTCTGGCCGCACCATAAATTTAACTCTGGTATCGAGAGTTCAAACAAATGCTGCGTTAGGCTCCAAAAAAGGAGCGTAGAGCATTTTTACCGCAAATGCAACTCTCAATACCAGAGTTGCTTACGGACGCGGCCAGCCTCAAAAACGTGCTCGTGCACGATTCTCCCATAGGAAACAATGGGACTGTTTGAGCTGAAAAAAAACCTAACACCTGCAAAAAAGCAGCGTTCAGCTCCTAACGCAGCCCCATTGTTTCCTATGGGGAAACACTTCCTACGTCTGCACCTAACACTCTAACATGTACCCCGAGTCTAAACACCCCTAACCTTACACTTATTAACCCCTATTCTGCTGCCCCCGCTATCGCTGACCCCTGCATATTTTTTTTAACCCCTAATCTGCCGCTCCGTAAACCGCCGCAACCTACGTTATCCCTATGTACCCCTAATCTGCTGCCCCTAACACCGCCGACCCCTATATTATATTTTTTTTTTTTTTTTTTTTTTTTTTTTTTTAAACAGTTTTTATTGTGCATATAAAATAAAGATACAAGGGGGTGGAGGCGCAGCTCCAGTTTTCCATTTACAATGTCAACTGTGGGTTTTATGAATAGTATGTAAGACTGATATGATATTTATTCACATATATAGTGAAATGATTAGTCAAGGAAGGAGAGGGGAAGGAAAGGAGGAAGGATAAAATAAAAGAGAGAAAGAGAAAGAAAAAGAAAAAGAAAAAAGGAGGAGAACATATAATAAGTAGGAAGAAAAGAGTGAGGGCTCCCGGTCCGCCCATGCCCCAGATGTTTGTGTAGTTGATATCGAATTGTATGAATTCCCATTACCAGTAAGTTATGATTTTGTATGTTACGCTTGTGACTGTATTTTAGACTTAGTAGTTTGACTCGATTTACTTGCGTTCATTTTGGACGTAGGTGGTCCACAAATGAGAGAACTCTGCGTAAGAGTCCATTTTATCATTTTTAAGGAAGTAATACTCCTCTAATTTTATAAGTTCTGAAACTTTTTTAACCCACATGGTAACTGATGGAATTTCTCTACTTCTCCAATTTTTGGCTATCAAGACTTTGATTCCGTTAGTCATAATTTTAAACAAGTGTATGTATGGTTTATATTTGAGAGTGGAGGGGGGTTTGTGCAGAAGCCATATCAGGGGGTCAAGTGGCAATTGGGTATCCAGTATAATTTCTATCTCGGAGATGACTTTCCTCCACAAGTTTTGAATACTATTGCACCACCACCACATATGGGCAGTGTCACTATTTACATGGCCGCATCGCCAGCATCTATTGCTTTGAGATCTAAAAAGGCGGTGTAGTTTTTTCGGAGTGAGATACCACCTGTGCAGAAGTTTAAAATTGACCTCCAGAATGGAGGATGAGATTGAAGATTTCTTTGTAGCTTGGAATATCAGTTTACTTGTTTGGGGTAGTATAATGACACCTAGATCTCTTTCCCAGCTTTCTATATAGGGGGGAATTTGCCCTGGGGGTGTGTGAGTTAAGATCTTATAGATGATGGACAATGTATGTCTCAGGGGAGGAGAGCGAGTGCACAGGGATTCAAAGGAGGTTAGAGGTCTGACCATGTTCCCATATTCTGGGTGTGTGGTGATAAAGTGGGCAGTCTGTCTGTAAGTGAACCAGTCAGCGAAACAGTTTAGTCCCTTTTTTACTAATTCATTTTGTGATAGTAAGGATTCATTTTCAGTTAGTGTATATACTGCGAGGTCTCTGTTCAGAGTTGTTGTGGTGGATAGTGTGGTGAAGGGCCTTACCGTGAATTCCCCGTTTTCAATTAGGGATGTCATGGGTGAGGGTATGGAGGAGATGTAGTGTGTTGTGTTAATTGTATGTTCCCAAACCTTAAGGGTCTCCTGTATCATTGGGTTGTCTGTTCTAATTAATTTGAATAGATGTGGGCTGCTCCAACATAACCTTCCCAGGTGCGGCTTATTCATTATTAAGTGTTCTAGTGGTACCCATCTTTTATGGTTGAAATGGATGTTCCAATCCACTAGGCGTTGCAGAAAGATAGCTTGGCGATAAGCTGCTAGGTTTGGAACTCCCAGGCCTCCTTGTGTTTTTGAAGTTTGCATTGTTTGTTTACTAATTCTGGGCGGTCTACGGCGCCAAATGAAGTCGCTGAATGCTTTCTGGAGGGACGGGAGGTATGTTTTGGGAAGGGGTATTGGTAAGGTCTGAAGTAGGTATAAGATACGTGGGAATATATTCATTTTAATCGTGTCGATACGGCCTAACCATGATAGCTTTTTAGATCCCCACGATGAGAGATCACGTATTATATTGTGTTTAGCAGGTATATAGTTAAGGTGGAAGATATCTTCTTGTGAGGAGGTCAAATGTACTCCCAAGTATTTCAATGAATGAGTGCACCAGGTGAACGGGGAAATCTCTTGTGTGGCTAGTAGTGAGGGGCCTGACATATTTATGTTTAATATTTCTGATTTGGACATGTTTATTGCGAAATTGGACAGGGATTTGAAGGAATTAAATTCGTTTAATAGGTGAGGAATTGAGCGTTCGGGGTCGGTGAGTGTGAATAACATGTCATCGGCAAACAGAGACAGAACATATTTCTGTTCCTTAATTGTAATTCCTGTTATCAGGGGGTTTTGTCTGATCTTGGTTGCCAATGTTTCAATCACACAGGCGAATAGGAGTGGGGATAAGGGGCATCCCTGGCGTGTTCCGTTATTAATTTGAAATGGAGGGGAAAGAGTACCATTTACTAGTATTCTCGCGGTGGGCTGGGAGTATAGGGAGAAGATCCTGGTAAGGACCTTTGTGCCTAGGCCCATATGGGTCAGTGTGGCTCGCATGAAGTCCCAGGCAACACGGTCAAAGGCCTTTTCCGCGTCTGTGGACAAAAGGACAGAGGAGATGTTGTTGTGTTTAGCATGATGTATTAAATTTAAGGCCCTGACCGTGTTGTCTTTCGCCTCTCTTCCTGGCACAAAGCCGACCTGGTCCAAATGGATCAGGTCGGGTAGGATTCCGTTTAATCTATGAGCCAGTATCCGTGCAAAAATTTTTATGTCCGTGTTCAGTAACGATATGGGGCGATAATTATTAGGTAAATCTTGGGGTTTGTTAGGTTTAGGGATTAATGTTATATGGGCTACCAGTGCAGTGTCAGGGAATGATTTATTCTCGTCTATAGATTGGAAGTATTGTACCATATATGGATTCAGGATCTCTTGGAAAGTGGTGTAATATTTGTGGCTAAAGCCGTCTGGTCCAGGTGCTTTCCCTGTGGGTAGGTGTTTCATAGCTGCCTGGAGCTCAGCTAGTGAGATGGGGTTCTCTAATTGTTCTTTTTGTATTTCGTTAATATGTGGTAAGTTAAGTCTGCTAAGATATTCCTCTATTAGTTGTGATCTAGTTAAATTGTGGTTCAAGTTTCTGGGGTTGGCGGGTTGTATATTGTATAGCTTTTGGAAAAAGTTTCTGAATGTATTGGATATGGATTGGGTGGAGAAATGGGAGACGTTCTTTTTGTCTTTAATCTGCATAATGTACCTCTGGTATGCCTTCTGTTTGAGGTACCTGGCTAGTAGTCTGCCTGATTTGTTCCAACCCTCATAGTGTTTTTGTTGGGAGTAGAGTGCCTGTCGTTTGTGTGTCTTGTCAAGATGTGAGGCTAGTTTTTGTTTGTGTTCAGTAATTTCTGCGAGTAGATTTTTGTCAGTCGGGTTTTTTTTGTGTAAGTTTTCCATCTGCTCTATTTGTGAGACTAGAGAGATCGTGAGCTCTCTTTGTGCTTTATTATGTTGTGCCTTAATGGCCATTAGTTCTCCCCTAATGACACTCTTGTGTGCTTCCCAGAGGGTGTGCATGCTTGTCTCAGGTTGAGTGTTATGTTCAAAGTATTCCGTAAGAGTGGTTGTCAGTTTGGTGAGCGCATCAGTTTCTGTTAATAAATGTTCATCAAGTCGCCAGACAAAATCTCTTATAGGTTTAGAGGGCCATGTCATTGTACATATCATAGAGGCATGGTCAGACCATGTGATCGGAGAGATTGTGGCCGAGTTAAATAGTGATAGGCCTCCAACATCTGCAAACACATAATCTATTCTCGTATAGATCTCATGTGGGTAAGAATAATATGTGTAGTCTCTAGTCTGAGGGTGTAAGGTTCTCCATACGTCATGTGCTACAATTTTCTCGAGATGCGACTTAATTTTTGAGATTTGTGAAGGTGATGTGGAGGAGTATCGAGATGAGCAGTCTAGGCTGGGGTTAAGTGCTGTGTTTAAGTCTCCACACATTATGAGTGTCCCCTTTTGATGGTCTAGAATTAGGTTTTTAATTTTCTTCATGAAGGAGTGTTGTGCTGTGTTAGGGGCGTACATTGAAACTAATGTTACAGGTCTCCCGTAGAGAAGACCAGTTAGTAGGAGGTATCTGCCTTCTCTATCTCTAAGAGTTTGTAGTGGTGTAAAGGGTATATTTTTCTTAATAAGGATTCCCACCCCTTGTTTTTTATTGTGGCAGTGTGATGCCCAAAAGCATGTGCCAAACGTGCGTGCGAAGGTGGTAGGTTCTTTTCCTTTACGAAAATGGGTCTCCTGTAAGAAGACAAGGTCTGCTCCCTGCCTATGGAAATCTTTAGAGGCTAACGTTCTCTTACAGGGTATATTTAGTCCTTTTGCGTTAATTGAGTATATTTTTAAGTTATTACCGGAATGGGGTTGTCCTCTATTATTAGCCATTATCAAGTTTATGGATGTCTGACGTAGGTCGTGAGGTTATTAAAATGTCTATTTGTGATGTTGAGCGTTTGTGAGTCTGGTTGCAGGACGGGCCGGGAGCGCCCTTACGTGGCCTAAACATCAGGCCACGTGATAATGTATTAACTTCAAAAAACAAATTTAAAACACAAATATAAAATAACATAAACAGTGGGGTCAAATATTCAGGAAGAACCAACATTAACAGTAGTTGGATAAAGGGGGGTATCATTTCTCATCTATCACTAGGTTCCTCTAAAAGAACAATAGGGTATTATACACTTTTAGCATGATTCTAAATTCTCTTATCGTCATTTACTATAGGGGTTATAGCTATGGATATACATGTCAGTTATAGAAAGAGAGCTAGAAATATGGATACATTCAGAGTACATCACTCAGTAAAAGGGGATAACTGAAATGTCCAACATGAGAGAGGTCAGGATCATATATAAAATAATTAAACATTTTAACCATGGTAATATCAACTTCAAATCAACAACGTTAAGCCATCTCATCTTCATCCCCAAACCTCTCAGGTAGTGCATCATGTTCAGTGTCTGATCACAGTCACCGTGGGTGTAATAGGTTAGTTTTAAGCCTGCATTTCTAAACAACATCGGTCTTATGTTAGTGTGATGCAGACACCGAGCAGGAGAGGGTAAGGGGGGAGGAGAATAGCTAGGTCTAACTAGAAAATAATAACTTTAACGGTTCTATTCCCACCCCAAATCAGATCAGTTCCAAATAGGTCCCAGGGTACATTTCCCTTTAGGTCAGTTAGCTTTTTAGCAATATACTTATCAGTTCCTGGGAAACAAGGTCCATTTCGGTCTGAGCTCGATATTCTTCAGGGTGTCAGGGTACTTATTGCATCAAATTTGTGCATGAGACTAGGGTGCAGTGGTATCTATCTTTTTCTTTTTGTTAGCTTGATACCATTGTGAGCGTTGTGGCTTGGGGTTCGACTGGTCACTTGAAGAAGGTGCATCTAGATCTTTAAGAAGTGGTTGTGGAAAGGAGATGTTTAGGCCCTTTGAGAAAGCATCTAGGTCATCAGGTTCTTTGTAGATATGAGTCTTGCCTTCTTGTTGTACTATAAAGCTGAAGGGGTATCCCCATCTGTACTTCATTCGCCTCTCTTGCAGGACTTGGGTAATGAATCTTATTCCCTTTCTTCTCTCAATTGTTGAGGGGCTAATGTCCTGAAAGATTTGTATACTGTAGGCCTGGAATTTAATTTCTCTTTGTAGCCTAACTTGCTTCCATATTGCCTCCTTGTCTAAGTAGGTGGTGAATTTAATGATTATATCTCTTGGTGGATTGGGGGGTTTTGGTATGGGTCTCAACGCTCTGTGTGCGCGTTCCATAGAGGTTTCAGAGAGTTTGAGGGAAGGGACAATGTACTCAAAAAGTTGTAGCAAGTATGAGACAAGGTTATCCTGTGTCACTTCTTCTGGAACCCCCCTTATCCTCAAATTGCTCCTACGGCTCCTGTTATCCAAGTCTTCAACTTTAAGTTGAAGTGCTTGCATTGTGATGTCTTGTCTCACCATTTGATGATTAGCATCGGAAACCATAGTGTTTAAGGTGTCTTGACCCTCCTCTAGGGTCTCTATTCTTGCCCCCAGTTCGTTGATGTTCTTTTTTAGGGAGGACATTTCTGTTTTGATGAATGATTTTAGGTCTGCCAAGTCAGACTTAGAGGGTAGTTGTGAAATAGTTTTCTGTATCAGACTAAGTTGTTGCGACTGTGGTATGGATTCTTGCTCCTGTGAGAAATATGAGTCCGTTGGTGGTAAATCTTTAGTACTGTCAAGAGCGTCAATCTCCTGTTTGTGAAAGAAGGAGGACATGGTGGTAGTAGCTGTTGTGGATGATTTCTTGTCCGCTTTGGGTTTCTGTCTTGCTGCCATTGATATAACAGAGTTATCCCTTCGCCAGCAGCTAGTTTTCAGTTACTGGTGTTTATAAGGGGAGGGTTCCCTAATGTTATGTAGCACCAGTTCATTAAATAGGTAGGGTGCTATCTCTGATGGCGGCTGCGATCTGTCTAAGGAGAGCGGTTTAAGTCTGTAGGCCTCAGTCTCTGGTTTGGTATAGTTAGATAGCTACCTTAAGGCCGGTCTCAGACTTCCTCTGCGATCCGATGTTAATGTTTAGGTCGTTCTGCCTTGTATATGTGTTCAGTGGATTGGGCTGTAATCTGAGGTGTATCTGCGTGTTACCTTGTTTATCCGGTGGGGCCACGCCACGTGGGAGCTGTAATGGCGTGCGGCTGTATGTGGCGTTTCGTTCGACTATCTGAGAATCAGGTCCGGCAATCACTGCTGCGGTCTACCAGTGTGGGTCACCAGCTCCCCGCTGCTGAACCGAAGTTGGACCCAGGGCACAAGCGTGCCTCTTGCAGTGCGGAGCTTCCAGCCGAGTGAATATAGGTGCGGTAGTGCGTTGTTTAAGTTCAGCGGTTCTTCAGCTGATAAGCGTTTGGTCCGGTCACCGGACAGTTAGGTTTATGGCACAAGAGTCTCTAGATGCTTTTTTAGGTTATTGCTGCCCTTCAAATCACCATAATGGAACCTGTGTGTGAGAATATGTTACGGAGCAAAGTTAAAGTGCAGCCATGTTCCTGCACGGCTACGCTCCGCCCCCCTATATTATATTTATTAACCCCTAATCTGCCCCCCTCAACGTCGCCGACACCTGCCTACACTTATTAACCCCTAATCTGCCGAGCGGACCTGAGCGCTACTATAATAAAGTTATTAACCCCTAATCCGCCTCACTAACCCTATCATAAATAGTATTAACCCCTAATCTGCCCTCCCTAACATCGCCGACACCTACCTTCAATTATTAACCCCTAATCTGCCGAGCGGACCTCACCGCTATTCTAATAAATGTATTAACCCCTAAAGCTAAGTCTAACCCTAACACTAACACCCCCCTAACTTAAATATAATTTACATCTAACGAAATAAATTAACTCTTATTAAATAACTTATTCCTATTTAAAGCTAAATACTTACCTGTAAAATAAATCCTAATATAGCTACAATATAAATTATAATTATATTATAGCTATTTTAGGATTAATATTTATTTTACAGGCAACTTGGTAATTATTTTAACCAGGTACAATAGCTATTAAATAGTTAAGAACTATTTAATAGTTACCTAGTTAAAATAATAACAAATTTACCTGTAAAATACATCCTAACCTAAGATATAATTAAACCTAACACTACCCTATCAATACATTAATTAAATAAACTACCTACAATTACCTACAATTAACCTAACACTACACTATCAATAAATTAATTAAACACAATTCCTACAAATAAATACAATTAAATAAACTAGCTAGAGTACAAAAAATAAAAAAGAACTAAGTTACAAAAAATAAAAAAATATTTACAAACATAAGAAAAATATTACAACAATTTTAAAATAATTACACCTACTCTAAGCCCCCTAATAAAATAACAAAGCCCCCCAAAATAAAAAATTCCCTACCCTATTCTAAATTTAAAAAGTTACAAGCTCTTTTACCTTACCAGCCCTGAACAGGGCCCTTTGCGGGGCATGCCCCAAGAATTTCAGCTCTTTTGCCTGTAAAAAAAAACATACCATACCCCCCCCCAACATTACAACCCACCACCCACATACCCCTAATCTAACCCAAACCCCCCTTAAAGAAACCTAACACTAAGCCCCTGAAGATCTTCCTACCTTGTCTTCACCATCCAGGTATCACCGATCCGTCCTGGCTCCAACATCTTCATCCAACCCAAGCGGGGGTTGGCGATCCATCATCCGGTGGCTGAAGAGGTCCAGAAGAGGCTCCAAAGTCTTCCTCCTATCCGGCAAGAAGAGGACATCCGGACCGGCAAACATCTTCTCCAAGGTGCATCTTCGATCTTCTTCCATCCGGTGCGGGTCCATCTTGAAGCAGGCGACGCGGATCCATCCTCTTCTTCCGTTGTCTCCCGACGAATGACGGTTCCTTTAAGGGACGTCATCCAAGATGGCGTCCCTCGAATTCCGATTGGCTGATAGGATTCTATCAGCCAATCGGAATTAAGGTAGGAATTTCCTGATTGGCTGATGGAATCAGCCAATCAGAATCAAGTTCAATCCGATTGGCTGATCCAATCAGCCAATCAGATTGAGCTCGCCTTCTATTGGCTGTTCCGATCAGCCAATAGAATGCGAGCTCAATCTGATTGGCTGATTGGATCAGCCAATCGGATTGAACTTGATTCTGATTGGCTGATTCCATCAGCCAATCAGAAAATTCCTACCTTAATTCCGATTGGCTGATAGAATCCTATCAGCCAATCGGAATTCGAGGGACGCCATCTTGGATGACGTCCCTTAAAGGAACCGTCATTCGTCGGGAGACAACGGAAGAAGAGGATGGATCCGCGTCGCCTGCTTCAAGATGGACCCGCTCCGCACCGGATGGAAGAAGATCGAAGATGCCGCTTGGAGAAGATGTTTGCCGGTCCGGATGTCCTCTTCTTGCCGGATAGGAGGAAGACTTTGGAGCCTCTTCTGGACCTCTTCAGCCACTGGATGATGGATCGCCAACCCCCGCTTGGGTTGGATGAAGATGTTGGAGCCAGGACGGATCGGTGATACCTGGATGGTGAAGACAAGGTAGGAAGATCTTCAGGGGCTTAGTGTTAGGTTTCTTTAAGGGGGGTTTGGGTTAGATTAGGGGTATGTGGGTGGTGGGTTGTAATGTTGGGGGGGGGGGGTATGGTATGTTTTTTTTTACAGGCAAAAGAGCTGAAATTCTTGGGGCATGCCCCGCAAAGGGCCCTGTTTAGGGCTGGTAAGGTAAAAGAGCTTGTAACTTTTTTAATTTAGAATAGGGTAGGGAATTTTTTATTTTGGGGGGCTTTGTTATTTTATTAGGGGGCTTAGAGTAAGTGTAATTAGTTTAAAATTGTTGTAATATTTTTCTTATGTTTGTAAATATTTTTTTATTTTTTGTAACTTAGTTCTTTTTTATTTTTTTTACTCTAGCTAGTTTATTTAATTGTATTTATTTGTAGGAATTGTGTTTAATTAATTTATTGATAGTGTAGTGTTAGGTTAATTGTAGGTAATTGTAGGTAGTTTATTTAATTAATGTATTGATAGGGTAGTGTTAGGTTTAATTATATCTTAGGTTAGGATGTATTTTACAGGTAAATTTGTTATTATTTTAACTAGGTAACTATTAAATAGTTCTTAACTATTTAATAGCTATTGTACCTGGTTAAAATAATTACAAAGTTGCCTGTAAAATAAATATTAATCCTAAAATAGCTATAATATAATTATAATTTATATTGTAGCTATATTAGGATTTATTTTACAGGTAAGTATTTAGCTTTAAATAGGAATAAGTTATTTAATAAGAGTTAATTTATTTTGTTAGATGTAAATTATATTTAAGTTAGGGGGGTGTTAGTGTTAGGGTTAGACTTAGCTTTAGGGGTTAATCCATTTATTATAGTAGCGATGAGCTCCG